>NC_048424.1:1200610-1211370 GCF_013103735.1 Etheostoma cragini | reverse complement strand
CCCCCCCCCCACTGTAAGGGTTTCCTCAGGTTTCTTTTTTATACTCCCCATTTAGATGTTTTCTTGTGCACAGGTTGCAACATTCTGTCACTTTCATTTTTGGGTTACGTTTGATGTGAAAAATTGGCAATACCTGTGTCCATGTTGAGTCCCATCTCTGCTCCGGCTCCAGTGAAGGCGCCACTCCAGGCCGACCCCGTCCCCGAATCCCCCTTCCCTCCCAGGTCGCAGGGCGAGGCGCTGGGCCCCGGTACCGAGCTGCCGGACGTCAGCCGGTGATGAGGCCTCACTGATGGCACCAACAGAGAACCGTAGCGAGGGTCGAACGCCGTGCCGTACATCTCGTGAACCCCTGGACGCGGATAGGCCGAGCCCTGGCCGCCTATAGTGCTCCCTAGTGAGTACGGGTGGTGGTGGTGATGGTGGTGGTGATGGGATGGGTGCCAGGAGTCGGGGCTGGGCTGGTGGAGGTGGCTGTGCAAGGAGGCCGAGGAGTACGGGTCCCCAGGGAAGGGGAGCTCAGTGTGGGGGGCTGACAGAGCGCTGCCCAGCGTGGAGGACACCGACGGCTGGTAGGAGCTGTTCCAGAAAGACGGAGGGAAACTTCTCTGGCTCATCGGGAATGATCCATCTGGAGAAGAAATACACACAGGTACGTCATAAAGAAAGCCTGTTAATGAGGCTGAAGGTTCATTCTTGATCTCAGAAATAGTTTGACAAGAAATTCTTATCACAAGGTCCACTTAGTTGTTTTTCCAAAACTTTCAGTCATGTCTTGTGGCAATGATACATCATTTTCAAACTTATTTAATTTTCTTTAAATATGTCTTTGAGGATATTTTATTTATCTCTTATTTTGCTGAAGTTATTACAGCTGAATCGATTGGTTGACTGAAAAAATCAGAAAATTAATTGGCCTGTTATGATAATTGATTCCTCATATGCCACTTTTCAAAGCAGAAATCTGAAATATTTGTCACTTCTTTTCTCTGTTATACATTCGTAATTGTTACTTAATCTTTGGAGTTTGAAGATGTTGAGAATTGTTCGGACAGTCATGACAAATTTCTAACATTTTCTAAACAAAACAATTGATTAATTAAGAATATAATCCACACATTAATGTATTATGAAAATGACCATTAGTTACAGCCCTAGTCTAATAATCTACACATCAAAGTAGTAAAGTTGTATTTAAAATTACAGAGATGTCTAGTAAAGAGTAGGCCTGCTGTGTATCATCCACGGACAGTGATATTAACTCAAGAAAAGATTTTTTTTAACTTCATCTTCACACCTCTTTGAGCAATTATTGACCAAAAATTATGTAAATCCCTGCAAAAGATGCATGGTCATTTAGCCCTTACCCTTAACCCTTATTGGATTCAAACGTCGTTACATTACGCAACACTGCTGGAGTTTAGAAACGGCTGAAATATGATGAGAGGAGATGAAATATGAAGCAGGTCGGCTGTTAACTAAGGAATACTGACTTGTGTTTGATTCACCGAACAATTGGGGGAAAAAAGATATTTATCCTTCTGTATTAACTTTTATCATCAAGTTATATTTATTGAAACTGCTAAATTAAAACATTGGTATACAATTTTACCTGAGTATTCTAGTACATTTGTAGCTGATAGACATCAATAATAAAAGAATCAGCAGTTAGCGTGATCGAGAGTGGGATGTCTCGACGCAAAGACACAAAAAAAACATGAAAAGAATCTTCTGTATTTCAACGTAACACACAATGTTGGTTTCTCAACATATTGTTATTATATACTGTATTTGCTGTGTGTTATTTACACCAACTCCCTGTTATGGCTGTGGAACCATAAACTAAAGCTGCGGTTCGCTAAAGGCTGTTTTTCTCCAGCTGTTATGATATCCACATATTTATAGATATGATTCAGCCAATGTCATCTAACACTATGGAAAGGAATTGATGATGCATGTTGTAGAAGAGGTCCTTATTCTAGTGGTTAATGTGAAAACCTTAGGTGCGCTTGATTAGATTTCACACACATAGTTTTATGCAGAATTGCTCTGGTTACAGGGGAGAGTTTGAGTATCCCAAAATACTCTATTCACATGTCTTTTAAGGTCAAATTAAAAGACACTGAATAGAAGAGCAAAACTGGAAATCAGCAGTTTCAGATCAAACCGCCATCAAAAACCAACATCAGTGCAACTCTACAGCCAAAAGTAACAGATTTTGAACTTCAGATGATAATTCTGAATTCTGAAGTAACTGGAAAAACAACACTGAATGTCACCTGGTGGAAAGCTATTAAAGACCAAGACAAAGTTACTGAATCAAAGGAAATTAAATCAGCTTTTAACAGCCTCAGTCGCAAAATATCAAAACCAGAAAAAACTCACAACAGCAGGAACCAAAACGACGTGAATTTACAGAACAACCAGAATTTCCCAAAGCCCATGAAACCGGTGAAATGCAGTGTCCCGATGATGGTGGAAAAAGGTCTTTCAGTGGCTTTTCAAAGCTGACAGACAAACACAGACACACACACACACACACACACACATAACACACCTCTGGCGGCCTTGTGGCTGCTTGCAGCAGAGTAGGCGGTCGTGTGGCTGAGGGCTCGGCTGAAGTGTTCGTCCACCACGGCGCTGATGTCTCCCTGGAAGTACGTGAAGAGGACGCAGCGGGAGCTCAGGTACTCGGCTCCGGGCGGCAGCTCCTTGTCCTCCTCTTTGATGGACGGGGGGCCCGGGGGGCCCGGGGGTCCGAGCCGGCTGCCACTGTCCTGGGGGTCTTGCATTTTGGTATACAAGGCCAGTTTCTAAAGGAACATGCAGATATGTGTAAAACTGTGTTTATCTGGTGTTCCATTAGTACATAATCATTTAGCATTGATGCATTTTGGGTGATTTTAGATACTAGAAAGACTTGTGTGACAATTTGACCTCTAAACCCTCCTAATGATTTGTTTGGAGTTATTTTTAGGACACAACAGGTGTCTAGTAGGAGATAAATCAACTAAACACTTTGTCATCTATTTATGTACAAAAGTGACATTAATGATGACAAACGGATGGGTTAACCCGAGGGCGGGGCTTTTATTTAAAAATGTAAACAATTATGCTTTGAACACATTTATGCTGATATTGGAGGCTTTTAATGAGGGACAGTTAAACCTTGTTCACCTGTCTTTTTATTTACCACTATATCACGATATAAATCGCAATACGCAGTCATAGTACTATGGTTGTTTAATCATTTTACAACTTATTACTGCTGCCGGAATAATATATATATAATAATAAATAGATTGTGGTGCAAAAAATATCTTATTCGAGATTATTTTAAGTTACGGTTAAAGACCTGGAACTTTCAAATTGTTTAACCCCTGTGTCCTAAGTATTATTATATGGCAAATGTTTTAGACAAACTATACAAAATAACAGATAATAAAAATACACAATTTTGTGTGTGTGTGTGTGTGTGTGTGTGTGTGTGTGTGGCATAGGAAGACTGGCTGATCCTGAGTCTGTTTAGGTGACAAACGGAGTGAGTTTTGGCACTATGTGAAATATGCCTGGATGTTGACTGAGAGGTTTTAAGAGAGAGAAAAAGATTAGAAAGGCCTCAAAAAGTCCTGCTGCACTCAGAGTGTTTACAGCCATGGAGTCTGCGCACAGACACATGTATGACATGAAGTGATTCAATAAGTCCATGATATTTTATTTGGTAACTACTGTGACAATTATGCGGTAAAAACAATTTTAATAAAATGCTATTAACGCGCAAAACCCTATGACACATAATTGATCTTTGTCGTACATGATGGTCTTTACTCATTTAACATTAAGAAGGAAATGAGAAGGAGACAGACTACACCTGCTAGTCATTTGTTGTGTTGGACTATAGGGTCACAAACCCAAAAATAAAATCCTTAATGTAAAAACCATCAGAACAGTCTTAAAAAAACTTTAATACAAAGTAAGGGGACTATATAATGCGTGAAATATGTCAGTTTGACTTGAATAAAGCTAATCTGCGAGTGATATTTAAAAAAAGAACTTCTTTCCATATAAAGACAAGGTCCACGGCCGTGTGAAGACTACATTAATTACATTAATATCGATATAAATGCAAACAAAGTGAATAGTGAGAAGAAAGTTTTATATTCGCTTCAAATGGAAAGCTTTACGCACTGGATCCCAGCATTTAGACCATGCCTTGCATGCGTTAGCGGCATAAGCAGAGTTAAGGGCTGGAGGAGTCAAATAATGAAGTTTTATAAAGAAAGCACCCATAGCTAATGACTGAATGTGTAACAGTAGCTGCTTAATATCTATCTAAAAAGTTTCAAATGGCGTTTTGATGTAATAAAACCCATAGTCATTAATTAGTAGGCTACTATTTAGGTTTTCTGTGGCATACACTTAAACCGATTTAAAGTCCACAGTGGAGAGAAAAGTATGGTCCATGTGTACCTGGTGGTGGTAGGGGCTGTAGGAGCTGAAATAAGGCTGAGGACCGAACACTTGGTACATCACATCCAGGCAGCTCATGGCGAAGGAATCACGGAGAAGAACCAAGCTTCATTAGAGCGCAGGTCTGCTCAGACGGAGAGAAACGGTAATCCGACGGTGAGGGACCCGGGACGCGGTGCACGGGCTCTCTGCTGCGCGGCGCTGCTCTGCTCGGGACTCTTTACGCACCGGACTGTGGTCGGGCGCACTGAGGGGAACCCCTCCACGCGCACTAAGCCTGACGCCTCCCTCCCGCCAATCAGAGCCCAGAGCTCCCCTCCTCTGCCTCGAGGAGCTTTTAATTACAGCACATGGCAACATCTCCAAAGCTCTTAACTCACATGTTAAAGGATGCTTGCTTTAGTAGCCGAAAACATATTTAATGATGCAACACAGATTATAGGTTTGCATGAATGTTGCTGCATTCAGATTTCTTTATGATGTTTTTTGTGCACCTTAACACAGATATTGTATCCAAATAGTTTCATTCACATTTCTACTTATTTCAACCATATGAGTTTTTTTTCTTCAGGAAAATGTATTTTCATTGGAGCTGTTAGTCATCTTACAATTAACTTCAACATCAGAGTCCGATCGGAATCTGCTTTATTTGCTAGATATATAGAGGGTTATAGCTTTGGATCCTATTCCTCACAATGCACTTACACATCCAAAACAAACAGTATATACACATTAATATATACACACTAATATATACACACATATACATACACACTAATATATACTCACTAATATGTACACAATAATATGTACACACTAATATATACTCACTAATATATACACACACATATACTATATATATACACACTAATATATACACTAATAAACTGTATACTCACTAATAGATATTCACTAATATATATATTAGTGTGTATATATATTCTATATGTGTATATATTAGTGAGTATACTCACTAATATATACACATGTACAGTATATATACACACTAAAACACTGTATACTCACTAATACATACTCACTAATGTATATTAGTGTGTATATATAGTGTATGTGTGTATACATTATTGTGTATATATTGTATAATGTATGTGTGTATATATACACACCATGAACAGAAACAACATAGACAGGTTCATACAATAGTGTAAAGTATGCAGGAGTAAATTAGAATTATGATAGTTAAAATTATGAAATTATAATATTATATCACATTGACTCATCATAGCATTCAAGCTAAATGTAGAACATGGAAGTTCATTGTTGACCTTGGAAACCGTTTGTTAAAATAATTCTCACCCAGAGGTGAAATACTCCCTCATCCTGAGCTTTTATCAGATTATTTAAGGTAAGAAGCGAGCAGCTGATGTTCTCCTCTGGCACCTTTTCTCATTCTGGTCCTCTAGTAAATTCAATCTTCCCTCGTTTTCTTCATATCGAGCTCCTTTCCGGGTCATTAGATGCTTTGAGAACTCTCGGACCGACAGATAGACTGTGGAGAGGAAACACATCAGCGCTGTCAGACATTTAGGTTTTCCATTTTGTGGAGATGTATTTTAAAAGTTGGAAATTTGTGCTGTAGATTGGGATAGAAAAACGTTAAAAAGTACCACGTTTTTCAGATGTAGTTCTTTTTTTTTTCAAAGGTTTTTTTTTTTAATTGAAAGACCACTTTGCAAAAACAATTACTAAACGATGGAACATACACATTTCTTTTTGGTTAACCAGAACATGCCCCCCCCCCCCCCCCCCCCCCCCCCAATCCTACCCTCCCACCCAGTTACAAACCCAATCTACAACAACAAGAAGGAATTTCTACGTGATGTAGTTCTATACCAATCATCAACACTAACCATCATCTTCCAAATGTGGGTTTGAAAAAAAATAAGATAGAGATTAGGTGTTGTTCAACACTTGATATCAGAAACGTGGATTTTGTTTTTTTGCAAAGATTTAGTTTTTTTGGCCTTTATTTTTGATAGGACAGATGAAGACATTAAAGGAGAAGGGGGGGGGGGGGGAAACGACATGCAGCAAAGGACCACAGATCGGAGTCAAACCCAGGCCCGCTGAGTCGAGGAGTGAACCTCTATAATTGGGCGTCAGCTCCACCATCTGACCCACCCGGGCGCCAAAACGTGGATATTGTAATAATGACTTTATGTAGAAATCTTATTTTTCAGATTTCTTCAAGTGTGCATTCATACTGACGTGACTCTATGAGCGGCAGAAGCTGGATTAATATTACCTTCTTTTCTTATATATGTTGGGATTTCTCCGTTGGCGTCTCCCGTAGAGATCGGGTGAGAAGCTCAGTCATCCGAGAGGAGCACGGAGGAGAGCCGCTGCTCCTTTGCGTCGAAAGGAGCCCGTTGAGGTGGTTCGTGGGGGACGATGCCTCCTGGGGGGGTCCTTAGGGAGGTGTTCCAGGCACGTCCAGCTGGGAGGAGGACTCGGGGAAGACCCAGGACTAGGTGGAGGAGGTCCTGCTGGGAGGAGGCCTCGGGGAAGACCCAGGACTAGGTGGAGGAGGTCCTGCTGGGAGGAGGCCTCCGGGAAGACCCATGACTATGTGGAGGAGGTCCTGCTGGGAGGAGACCTCCGGGAAGACCCAGGACTAGGTGGAGGAGGTCCTGCTGGGAGGAGGCCTCCGGGAAGACCCATGACTAGGTGGAGGAGGTCCTGCTGGGAGGAGGCCTCGGGGAAGACCCAGGACTAGGTGGAGGGACGTCCAGCTGGGAGGAGGCCTTGGGGAAGACCCAGGACTAGGTGGAGGAGGTCCTGCTGGTAGGAGGCCTCGGGGAAGACCCAGGACTAGATGGAGGGACGTCCAGCTGGGAGGAGGCCTTGGGGAAGACTCAGGACTAGGTGGAAGGACGTCCAGCTTCGTCCACGACCGATACCGGATGGACATCCGGTGGACATTGACCCGCAGTCTACAATGGAAACAGAAAGACATCCAGTGGACATTTGGGGTAAAGTAAGAAATGTCTCACAGCTGTCAAGTCCAAGTCAATTACAGCTCTGGTGTACTGTCACAGTGGTTAAGGACAATTCCTTACTGAAGTGCTAAGATGAGATATATAAGTTTCAGATATTCATTGTTGTTGAGTGTTGTCTTAATTACAAGATGCTCAAATGTTACATTACAGAAGAAGACTCAAATTTAGATAAAAATTTGGAGAACCTTACTAACCTAACTATAGAGAAAGGTTGATGACTCAAAGAAGAGACACTTTTTGCACCCTCGCTGGCTGTGAACATGCCGTACATGATTACATGTCCTGCACACACACACACACACACACACACACACACACACACACACACACACACACACACTGAAACATCAGTGCTCTTTAGCACACAATTAACAGCTCAAAGCATGGAAAACTGACTCTGGTGTGCCCAGGACTTAACAAATGTGCAAACACACACACACACACACACGCACACACTCAAGCCCACACATACACATACACATACATAAGCACACACACACACACACACACACATGCAGAGGTCATATTGGAATGCGTCCAGAGCCACATGCTTGTGGTTGATCCTCATGTTATGTCTACCCAAAGAAAGACAGAGTACTGTTTCATTTTCCTCAACACCAGAGAGGAAACAGTACTGTGAAAAATTTAAATATCTTAAGATTCCCAGTGCCCCACCATGAGTTGGTCCTGGACCCCCTTTCTGTACAACAAAGAATTATTTTAACAACACTAAAGCCAGTCTAAGAGCCCGGTGAGGCTGTCATGCTCTTTAGAAACCAGAGATACACTTTTGATGGATGGAAAATGGACGTTGAACTTAGAGCTTTACCACTAGAGGGGACAACAATTTTGAATTTGCCTAGGGTGGATACAACAAAAAAAGGCCATATCAGCGTTTCAGGATCAGGTCTACACAGTTATACTTTCATCAGTCTCAGCTGTAATTTGTCAGCATTAGCTGTTAGGTTGTTTATTCCGGCCCGCCAGCGGGTAAAAGCCAACCCCACATTCATTTTTTTTGGAGTGAATCTGGGAACCAGCTTTGTCCAGTTGGCGTTCTCCTACCACTGGTTGCTACGTTTTTTCAGAGTTTGACGCCCAGAAACGTCCCAAACACAAAAACATGAAAAGAGGAAAAAGAAAATACAGGCAGAGGATTACTGCAGATACAGATATCTGCAACCTGGCCTGGGAACGCCTCGGGACCCCCCAGTTGGAGCTGGTTGATGTGGCTCGGGACAGGGAAGTTTGGGGTCCCCTGCTGGAGCTGCTGCCCCTGTGACCTGACACCGGATGGATGGATGGATGGATGGATGGATGGATGGATGGATGGATGGATGGATGGTTAACAATCTACTGATTGTTTCAGCTCTAATGCAATATGTATAATACAATATGCAGTCTAAATATTACATTATAGACTGGAGGTATACATGCTGGAGAGCCTGAGCCGGTTTGGGCTGGTAGAGTGAAACCTGTTCACTCTTCAATGCTTTCTTTTCCTCCACGGTGGAAGAGGGTGCAGGTTTTGTTTGATCACATGAATGAGAAAGACTCAAACGTGACCCTCGATTCATTACCAGTCTAACCATGTCCCACCAAGTACAGCTGTGTGTGTGTGTGTGTGTGTGTGTGTGTGTGTGGGTGTGTGTGTGTGTGTGTGTGTGTGTGTGTGTGCGTTGAGAGCATGTCTCGTACCTGTTGACGTAACTGGTGTGTGGGTGGTCTATTTTACAGTGTGACATTTCTCCAGTGTAAATTATAATACTAATATAATAAAAATCATTTAAATCTGGTCACTGTGCATAGTTGAAGAATCATTAAACATATGGGATGATGCAAAACAAATAGGTTGCTTTTGATTACTACACAAATGATAAGTTCAAAGTTTAACTGGCAGCAGAATAAATTATGTTGTTTCTTTTGTTCAGAAATTCTAAATGAAACCTGCGTTTCACAGTAGTCCAGAACCACAAAACAGAACATCTGAACTTTAACACACCAACAGCTCCGAAACACAACTGTGGCACAGTGTGTGTGTGTGTGTGTAAACACACACACACACACACACACACACACACACCTGTCACTTGCATCAAGTAACAATGAAGTGTGTGTGTGTGAGAGTGTGTGTGTGAGGTGTGTTGCTGAGAGGATAAAGCTGTAATCTTACTGTAACAGTGGAACAAGTCTTTAACTCCACATGGGTCACAGCTTATCTCTGTCAGCTGTGTGTGTGTGTGTGTGTGTGTGTGTGTGTGTGTGTGTGTGTGTGTGTGTGTGTGTGTGTGTGTGTGTGTGTGTGTGTGTGTGTGTGTGTGTGTGTGTGTGTGTGTGTGAACTTCCTACTACTTCCTTACACTACTCCATTCATCCAACCTGTCAGCTCTTTGGACACGCTCGAAATCCAACTCACAGGATTTATTGGAAAATACAAACCAACACACAGTGCTGTGCTGAGTGTGTTGGTTTTTTGTTTGTAGATCTCCATCCATCCATCCATCCATCCATCTCCGTCCTCTTATCCGGTATCGGGTTGCAGGTTTTTTCGGTCATGACCCAGCCTTCATGACCATGGTCATGGTCATGTTTGTGAATATGTGCTTCTCTATTTCGTAAATTAATTTAAATTGTAGCCCTTTAAAACCGTTAATACTTAATGAATAGATTTTTTTTTTATAATGTAGCAGTTCTGAAATACCTCAAAATACATCTCCTTCTCCTTCATCCTAATTAAATGAGTTAAGAAAACAAGACAATAGTTGACCATGTCTTGGGAAAGTTGATACACTGATGAAGATAAACAGACGTACAGACTTGCAGTAGGGAGCTTTCCCACCTATAGTCAGTAGACCCGGTGTGATTCGGGGGGGGAAGTTGCGACATTAGCAGAGTTTCCTTCCACTTGTCAATCAAATTATCTGAAGTTTAGTAAAAAAAAAAAAAAAAAAACTCTATATGCACTCTTTATATGCAAATAAAGCTGGTGAAAGTGTGTTTCCATTTAACGGCTTTAAAGCGAATAAAAACCTGTGGTGATGACGTCACATGACGCTGTTATCCAGTTGATTTGAGACATTTGAAGGTGTTTCCATTCATTTTTGTACTGAATCGCATAAAATTCAACAAATATTTGCGAACAAAGTTTTTCTAGACAACATATTGAGCGGTAATAAGAAAACAATGACGCTATTAACTTGGCTGCAGTGAAGAGTTTTTCTGTTCCACGCTGAAAATCCTCTAAAGAAAGATAATAAAGCAACAAGAACA
>NC_048424.1:1190950-1200510 GCF_013103735.1 Etheostoma cragini | reverse complement strand
CCCACCCTAACCCCTAAACCCTAACCCCTCAACCCTAACCCCTCAACCCTAACCCTAATCCTAACCCTAAGGTTAGGGTTGAGGGGTTAGGGTTAACCCGCCCTAACCCCTCAACCCTAACCCTAATCCTAACCCTAAAGTTAGGGTTGAGGGGTTAGGGTTAACCCACCCTTACCACTCAACTAACCAACTAACTTCAACTAACCCTAATCCTAAAGAAGAACAAGAGGAAGACAAACACATACACAAAGAGAGAGACCCAAGAGTTTCACTGCAGTCCTCCCCCTCCTCTTTTTCTCTCTTCTGCTTTTTTCAACTGTCGGCATTTCACGTAAAAATAAATGTCCGTCCATTAATAACTCAGAGATAAAAAAAACAAAGTAAAATGCTTCCCTGATTAAAATGGCAGATTTGCTTCATCTGACACAAAAATAAAACATTTACTTAGTCTATTTGTTTCATTTAAAGACTACAAAAATCAATGGGTAACATTTTTCATTTTGATTTCATTTAAATTTATTATTACAGTTGGTATAGCAAGGGCAGTGGTTGAAAGGGTGATTGAATATCCATTTATTTTTATTCAATATGTGGTGGTTTTGAAAGAATAACGTCTGTGATGGCCTTCCAACAGAAAACCTTGAAGGTTCAGGGACTAGTTGTTGGTGGGATTGGACTTTTGTGCGAGTTCGTCATGGGGACAAAGATCCACTGGCTGAGGATATATTTAAGGTAAGTGCAGGGAATACTATTTTAATATCCCAATGAGCAGGAATACAGAGATCTGTAGAGACCGGAGTAGTAACAGGGGACTCAAATACATCTAATGTTGTGTTCCCCCCTAGATGTCTCCTCCTGCTGAGGGTCGGTCTGCTCCCTCGCCTCCTTGTCGGGACCTGGGTGCTTGCTGCTCCTGTTCTGGGTGCTGACAGGCCCAGCTGTCTCCTCTATTTTGCCCTTGGCTGTCGCTCGTTAATTTCCACCAAAGGCCCCTAAGCGACAGCTCTGCTTCATAGTGACCATACTTGGAAAAGAGGTACTCAGCAAACAAACAGACACACGCATACCAAACACAAGTGTACACACACACAAACACACAAGGAAATTAAGGGGACATGTAAGTCATACTGTGGTTACTGCAGTTTAAATGCATAAGTAATATCTCACAAATCTACAGGAATAAGTGATTTTCTCTTGCTATAATAAACATAAAAGCATTTTTTTTGGCTACTTGATGCAACTTATACAGACAAAACATATCTGAACCCTGCACCTACAGCACTGCAGTACCAGAAATGCCTGGGTGCATACATGGAGTACAGATTGTAAATGTATAGGTCAAAGTTTACAGCTGTAAATCCCAAATATAATGTTGTTTAGATATCTGCATCTGTGTAATGGGCTCGCAGTTACAACTTTAGTAACTTTAGTTACTGTACAGAAATCTTAACAAATTGTAGTTTTAAACTACTGTACTGTGTGTGTGTGTGTGTGTGTGTGTGTGTGTGTGTGTGTGTGTGTGTGTGTGTGTGTGTGTGTGTGTGTGTGTGTGTGTGTGTGTGTTGATCACAGCCCCGCCTCCCCACGCTGTAATGTAAATTAAATGTAAATCTGTTAATGAATGTTTTCTCTCATCACATACAAGTGCAAAGTAACTATGCTATCTATGCCCACCTTGCCTCTCGTTTACCGCCCCAGTGCGCCAAGCATTCAGACTACATGAAAATATACAGAGGCACAACCATGCCTGGCATCCCATCTTAACAAGCTGCAGAAACACTGCAAAGCACGGCTGCTATGCTGCTGGGAATCTTGAGAATCTTCCTGCGCAGCCCGGCGAGCTCTTCTCCAGCTTTCACTGTTATCGCCCTGATTACTGAGTTAGAGAGCTGTGCTTCTATCCAGCAACCATTTCACGAAAACATCCGAAAAATTAACTCAACTTTCTTTTCACCTAACTTTCAGCTCCATTGACATCAAAAGACACTTGTAAATAAGACACATATCAAAATTTGAGGCCATTTCAACTTATTTCAGACCCAGGGGGATTCATTTCAAAATAAAAATGTACACAAAAATACAAAATACAGAGCCTTCCACAATGTTCAGAGACTAATACACAGACATGTTTACCAATGGTTCCCCAGTCTGGAAGAGAATCTCACAGAACTGCCTACAGGGTTCGCCAAAACAGTGAGACTATATTTAAAATTATACTGTATGAATGTATGAATTGTTGCTTGGTTACAGTTGTCACCATCATATCAAGCTTCCCTCAATGTTTATTCCATAAATCCTATTTTTTAGTTTCAGTACTTTCCATTTTGCAGATTGCAAATAGCCATTTCATGCATTATTACATGCATTTTCTCATAAAAACCCAAAGTTTAATTCCCAGCCAGTAAGTATTAGAAGAGTTGATGCCCAGCCAATGGAAACGCAACATCAACAAGCTTTACAGTAAGAGAGAAGAGAAGAAGGTGAGAGAAGCATAGCTCTCTGAAGGAGACAGTGGGAGTTTATTGATTAAAAGAGTGGCAACTGGACCCCAAAAAAAACACACAGTAAGTTTGAGCAGCATCGTGTTTAAAAAAAAGAAAGAAAATGCATCAAGGCCACACATTGGGCACCACTGTCATTAAAACTCAAGGTGCTAAATTACACTCATTAGTTAAGCCGTCTCTCCCTCAGTCTCACAGTTACACGGCCCATATAACTGACATGGTAACAGCTTAACATTGACTTAACAGCACTTGGTGTAAACTGTACGCAGCCGGATGCAGACCAGAGTGGAGACGGGCTGGCCCATCCGCCCAGAAACCTTAGCAGCAGGGTTAAAACTGTGCCACATTTGTCGGATTGTGTCCCGCGTGACACATTACTGACACAAATCCTCCATTGGTGTCTCCGTAAAAAGTGAACAGCCCAGTCTGCAAACGAGGAATCCCGCCGTTGCAGCGAGCGGGAGGAATTCACGGCTTGTCACAGTTCATTTCTGCATGAGAACATGAGCCACCGAGTCCTCCACGCTCACTTGTTCCAGATTAGGATGATTGTGTAGAGAAATGCAGCAATTCTGTGGAATTATTCGCCCTTGTACGAGTATTCATGTCCAAAAAGTTGCCACACATACCGATACTTAACATGCATGTAATCTGTGAGAATACTTGTATAACAGTAGCCTTGCTATTGTCAAGGCTACATCCTATTATATAATTTTACTTCTTATTTAATACTGTAATACACGCTTATATTTGTCATTATATTTAAATCAAATCATTTGAATAAGATAAATAAGGTACAAGATAAACTACTGAAACCATGAAAGGAACTGCTACAGCTCCAAAAATAGTCCAATACTTTAGTTCAGAGAACATCTCACACATGAGGTAGCCTACTATACACAATTCTACTGTATATTGTGTAATAAGTGCGGTATATTTATAATACACACATAGTGAATACAAAAAGTGTGCAGTAATGCATAAAACACAGTTAGCTTGAGTTGAATTAACTGAAAGCCAGAAGTCCAGATGCATTTAGCCACCGAAGCTAATATTGGGGGCTACTTCCGTTATATTGTGAGTTTAGTAAACTTAATCCGGTTAAGTAAGTTAGGTTGAAGAGTTTTGAGGGAAACTAAATTGTTAAAAAAAATCAGTTAAGCTAACAAATGTTTATGTTAACGATCAAACGGCATGGCTACAGAACACACTGAATTTAAGAGGCATATTTACATTGAGTTATATTTATTTAAGCTAAGTTTAGTTTAATTTATTTAAGATAAGTTTAGTTAGATTAATTAGTTCATTTACATTTGCTTAACCCTCGTGTTGTCTTCCCGTCAGAATTAAAAATCAACACTTTTCTTGCATTTTTGTCCCTTTTGACGCTTTTTTCAATGTTTGTCACTTTTTAGTCTAACACTACATAACCCTAACTTAGTAACTTTAGTTTTACAGTTATTTTAGGAATTTATGGTCAATAAACCTCGTTTATAGGAAATGATCCCTAATGTTTGAGTTAGAAAAGCAGAAATTAGAAATTATTGAGACTAAAATTAAAGGAATGGATGTTGATGATAATCACAGACTGGAATATGTTTGTTGTCCAAATGCTATAAAATTGAACAAGACGCCCCAAAATTAATGAAAGTAGAGATTTGTACTTGCCAAAGAGCGTTGGGTGGAATCAATCATGTTATTTTGGGGAATTAAAAAGAATGAGGGTTAAGAGATTCATTTACTGTAAATTGGGTAGATTTATCAGTTTACATAAGGCACAAAATCAATTAAAACACAATGCAAATAATAACAACAAAAAATCAACTATTTTTACGGAAAATCACATCATTTACAAACATTTCATGTCATGCAGGGGCCATCTTTCCTTTGTCTGTCCACTGAGGGCTGCAGGATCTCTGCTGCTCCTTCTCCTGTTACCAGCAGCCTCGTTGGTTTATGTAACCCCCCCCCCCCCAGCTCATCAAGACAACAGTTTATAAATAATCTTCTCAACCACATAATCCCTCCAACTAACCACAGAGACACAATCCTTCTTATGATCTTGCTGCCAACTAAAAGCACAACAATGTATTCTTTTTAATCTTTCATTTGTTCGTTATTATTTAATTATTAATTATTTCTTTTTGGTGCTAAGTGCGAATTTAATATCTCCAAGCTGTGGCATTGTTTGTTTGGTCAGCTTTAAAAAACAGCTGCTACTCAAACAGCTGAATTTTTCTTGCTGTTTACCAGGTGTCAAGAAGGACAAATCTCAGGATTTTCATATGTTTATGTCAAAATAACAGCATTTTTTTCTGTTATCTGGCATTAGATTGAACCCTTTCGATGACTGTGTGTCACAGCACCTATGGGCGCTGATGGCTGATGGGTGTCAGTGAATAAACGGTGGCAACAGAGAAAACAGAGACGGCATCTATCAGCAGGACAAGTCATAACTTTTAATATGATATTATAGCTTCGCCAGGCTGATCAGGTTTCAACTCACTGAAGCTAAGGTCCTGTGACTGGCAACAAGACTCTTCTGCCAGCCATTCAGCCACCATGTTGCAGTGTTTAGGGATGAGGTCAGACTCCACTTGCATGCATGTGTATGTGTGTGTGTATGTTTGTGTGTGTGTGTGTGTCTGTGTGTAAGAAAGAGAGAGAGAGTGAGAGAGAGAGAGAGAGACACCTGCCTCCAGTGTGACAGCTCTATGTGCGTCCTCATGAATCACGAGTCATGTGGCTGCCCTCATCTCATGTACCCAAGTTAGAAATGTCCTCTGTGTGTGTCTGTGTGTGTGTGTGTGTGTGTGTGTGTGTGTGTGTGTGTGTGTGTGTGCGTGTGTGTGTGTGTGTGTGTGTGTGTGTGTGTAAGCAGGACTGAAACCTTAGACGGGCAGCAGAGGAACATGGGAGGGGCAAGGAAATGGAGGTTGTAGGAGAGTTTTATTTTATTTTTTAAAGATCTTTTTTTTTTTGCTCATTTTTCCACCTTTACTTGACAGGACAGCCGCCGCAGGTCAGAGTCCAACCCGGGGCCCGCTGGGTTGAGGAGTAAACCTCTATATATGGGCGCCAGCTCTACCAACTGAGCTATCTGGGCGCAAGGAAGAGAGTTGTTTCTGTACATTTTTGTGTGTACAGTTTGTGTGTGTTTGTGTGTGTTACTTAGTATTAAAGAGAGCGGTCATGTTGAGGATTTGACTCATATGGGCTCACTACAAAAAGTCAAGATGGTACGACTGATTTAAAGGGATCATTCAGATTTTTAAAGTGGGGTTGTATGAGTTACCGGTCCGAGGTCTGCGTGCCCCACTTTGGCATGGAAGCTGAGCAATATACTGCTGTGGATGGGGAAGCAGCTAAATATATTTTAAAAAAAAGGCCCAAGTAAAACAAAACTAACAATGTTTTCAATGCTTTACCTTGCCCTCCAGAGGCGCTGCCAGGAATTTTGGGCCCCAAGACAAAATAGCAAATTGGATTAGTTTGATAATTTTTTTAAATTACTTTTCACCTGTTTTTTGGGGCCCTGTCAGTCATAGGCCCCCTACACGGCGCCTCTGTCACAGCCAGACAGTCCTGGAGTTGAACTGAAGCCATTTTATCCATCTATGCTCTCTTCATAGCCAACTCGTTTGACAAAAAGTCACAGTGGATTGGTTAGTTTCTTTGTCGATTATCAGATTAGTTGCCAATTAATTCTGTCAATCGACTAATTTTTGTTTCTCTTGTTGAGAAGCTACATTGACTTGGCCAGAGAAGAACATTGCAGTGTGTTCAGGCCATAAAGCTCTCCTTGATTGTTTAGGATTATTGTCCTGCTGCATCGTCCCAAAACACACACGTTCACCCAATAGGGATGACTTCAAATACACACTTTAAAAGTCTGCAAAACTCACAGTCATTGCTTCATTTCACATATGATGTGCTGGAGTACAGAACCACGACAATGAAAAATGTGTCTCTGTTATAAAATACAAATGTTTTGGGATTCTTTTATGATTTTAGCTTCCATATGACTTTTAATGCTTTGCTTTTGTCCAAACAATTGCTATAATCTTATCTTGTAACATCCATAAAACAATAACTTTGTACTGCAAGACTGAAACCAGATAAGACAATCCACATGTTAACCAAACAGGCTAACTGGAATGCTCTTTTGTTTTGTAGATTCCTAATTACAGCTGTTTTAATTATCCAGTCTGCTCTACAGTACATCTCTCCAGCCCGCCACTGTCTGTTCATGCTTTCATATCTCTCTATCTAACCAGGCTTGATTAGCTGAATGGGTCTCAAGGATAAAGGCAGGAGGAGCAGCAGCTACATTCTTGTTACCAGGTGTCTTTGCAGGAGAAGACACACACACACTCGATGGGGAAATATATTCCATCACCCGGGAGTCAGGCCCTGGTAGCGGTCGCTAAGAAGTCATCCAAACCATTCAACTAGCACAAAACTGGTAATTATGCAAAGCAAAAGCAAAGCATTTGATGAACATTTCTCACATTGCTCCTTTCTGCAGTTTTGGATGCTAAACTGAAAACAATTTTTCTTTGTTTCTTCTGAGTCTCGCTTCTCAGCGTCGCCTCCGTCACCAGGATGCTTTTAATTAGAACCGCATTGTTAGCTAGATCTTCCCCGCTCCTTAATTAATAGGAATCAACCTTACCCTCTTCACATTGTCCAGCTTTGAAGAAAAGGAGCGTTGCCTTTCTTGTCATTTACTCTTTTTTCTTTATGATAACATGTTTTTTTTTTCTGTTGAAGGTTTTCTTTGAATTGACAGATAAAGAGGGAAAGGAATAGAAGGAGAGGCTGGGTAATGAAAAGACCCACGTTCACCAAGGACCTAGGAGCCACCTGATAAATTGGCTTGTTAAGAGGAGAAAGATCACTATGTGACATATTCCTCCCATTCACTCTCAGCAACACAGGTGCAAAACAGACAACACACAAATGGGAATCAATCAAATCACGCTATATCTGGTGCTTACATTGGTGTACGCTGACGGTCACTCGGCTGGGGGGGGGGGTGATCAATTCAAATTTTAGTTAGTCAATTTAAGTGACTGTTGCATGTGCATAAACAAATGTAGGCAGAGGCTGATGGTAGAAATCAAATGTTTGACAGGGCGAAGAGGGTCCACCACGCATCCATCCCAAGGTCAGTGTCTTGCACCGTGTGAATGAGAGAGTGGGGACAATGAAAAGCTGTGAATAAAGGGTGTGTGTGTGTGTGTGTGTGTGTGTGTGTGTGTGTGTGTGTGTGTCTACCCTATTACCCAGACACCACCAATATTGTGTGGGAGGATGACTCGGTGCTGTGAATACTAGAGGACAGTGAGAGCATGTTTGATATCTAAAGGGAAAGACAGAAACAAAGACATGAGGGAGTAGAGAGGTTTGCAAAATGGGGGGATGGATGGAGGAGGGGGGGGACAGAAGTATATAAAGGGTGTTTTCTGTCAGTCTCCAAGCAACTCACAATAGAAGGTCAGAGAAGAAGGAAAGAAGGGAGACGTCAACACGAAAATACAGAATCTTCCTTTATTTAACCACAGACAGACAGACAGACACAGATAAGCAGGCATGCACAACACACACACATAAACACACAAACACACACACAAACACACATACACACACATACACAAAGTGTGTGTTAGACCCAGGCCTGGCATTAAACAGAAAGTTACATGAAATATCTCGGAGTAGAAATACAAATCCGGGATGTGTAATTGGGACTTTTATTCCTCCGGGAACATTTCACAAGACTAGCAGTAATGATCTGAAGATGGAGGTAAAAATTTTCCAAAACGTTCAGCGATCCAAGAAAATATAAGAAAATAAATTTCTGTGAACCACATAATCAAAGGCACCAAACAACAAATTCAGGCGAGTAAGCAACATAAATAGGACTTACTTTTTATTGTATCAAAGTTGAAGTCAATGTGAAGTACAGTTGTGCTCATAAGTTTACCCACCCATGCTTAAGTTGAAAAAAAATCATCTTTTGTAAATAGTTTTTTAATGCCTTAATTTAAAAAAAAAATGAAAAATCCAACCTTTTAAGGACACCAATTTTCTTTGTGAATCAATAATTAATTAAATAATAAATAAATAAATAACAAATGTTCATCCTTAAAATACAGGGGCATAAGTATACACCCCCCTATGTTAAAATACATGGGCATAAGTATACACCCCCCTATGTTAAAATACAGGGGCATAAGTATACACCCCCCTATGTTAAAATACAGGGGCATAAGTATACACCCCCTATGTTAAAATACATGGGCATTAGTATACACCCCCCTATGTCTGAGCTGAGATGGATTTCTGATGCATTTAGTGATCTTCAGAAATGGAAACAATTTGCTGAATGTTCAAGGGCTACGATTCACAAAAAGTATTGTCTGCCATGCATGGAAACCCCCCCCGGAAACCGGGCTCTCCGTGCTCCTGGACTCCATATTCACTTAAGTGAATTATTTTTCATTTTTCATTCTTGCATTCACATGATCATAATGCTGTTAAGTACTGTCAAATCAATCCTTACCTAGTTACTTAGAGCTTCAGTGGTGCATCATTTGAAAAGAAATACTGTGAATTTTCAGAAACCGGCCCAGACACCCTCCCTGTTAGACAACAAAAGTAAAGAGACCCCAAAAATTCAAGGGGATTATAAAGTGTTTGGATGTATTTTGGTAATTTCATGATGAAGATGTGAAACTTATTTCACTGTATCACATCACCTGCGACCACATTATCTTACCAAGAGACTGAGAAAATGAACAGCTGTGTTCATTCAGTCCGACCCAGAGTCAGGAAGCAAGTCTGAACCAAGGTCCGGACGAAGGTGCGTGATGATGAGGAGTCTGTTGTGCATTAAAATCACTAGCAGATGTATCAGAATGGTGGAGAAGGGTAGCTAGCGTCTTTTACTGGTTATCTGATTTGTTAGCTTGTTAGCTTGTAATTGGCCGTGGCTGACGGCTACAACGACGTGTTTTTTTCAGGATCAGACCTTTGGGGGGGGGGGGGGGGGGG
>NC_048424.1:1182460-1190940 GCF_013103735.1 Etheostoma cragini | reverse complement strand
CCCAGCCCCTAATAAGATTGTAACACGGATACAGTGTAAAAATCAGTACTTTCACTGGATAACAATGAATACATGTATTTATTATTAAAACAGAGGATAAATGCTAAATTTTGAACATATGAAAAAACTAAAGTCCCCTTGTGGACCACCAGAATATTTAAAAAAAATGATAAACAATGAATAAAAAATACAATTTTCCTTGACTGGGTTAAAGGTGCATTGGTGACAGCAACTCAGGACATGAAACCTGTTTCTTTGATCCAGAAGTTTGCAAACTCTAACTTGAAGCAGTTAAAAACAGTATGTCAGAGCAGACATTTTTGGGAATGGCTTAGCCAGAGTATCCCACCATAATGTTTGTTATATTGCCAGATTCCAGACAATCCCACTTACAAATATAAATATATAATTCTACTGGAAATGGTCCTAGTGACATTTATGCAAAAACATGATACAGAATCTATTCCACCTGTGTGTGCATCGTTAAAATTCAAGTACAAGTTAGCTCAGCACAAATATTTCCATCCCTAGATAAGAATAATCAAGTCTAACCTTCAAAGTGCACCAGATTGATGCATTTAAACGTCAAAATAGACATTTGCTTATATTGGGAGCATGCCCATGGACCCCCCTAGGGGGGGGCTTGTGCCCCAGTGCAGCTCTAGGCCTAGTAACGCCCCTGGGACAGTGTCTCCATTATAAGTTTACAAAGGTAAAAACATGACTCGTTTTGAAGGTATTTACACTTCTGAGCTGAAAATGTCCCCGGATTTTGTCTCAGAAATTTCCCCCCCTTAAAAAGGGACTAAAGTTGCTTTTTAAATGATTTTTCTCTCTGTCTGCTACTGACGATCCGCTCTTTGCTGGTTTTTGCATAATACACAGTGATTGGTTTAACCCTCATGGTGTCCTCGGGTCAAATGGACATGTTGTCCTATGTCAATGTTCTTTTTAATTCCCCAAAATAACATGATTGATTCCACACAACGCTCTTTGGCAAGTAAAAATCTCTTTTGGGGCGTCTTATTCAATTTTATAGCATTTGAAAACAATTGGAAGTGTTTTTGAAATAGTATTGAGTAAAAGTTGACATATTCCAGTCTGTGATTATCATCAACATCCATTCCTTTAATTTTAGTCTCAATAATTCCTAATTTCTGCTTTTCTAACTCAAACATTAGGTATAATTTCCTATAAATGCGGTTTATTGACCATAAATTCCAAAAATAATTGTAAAACTAAAGTTAATAGGTTAGTTGCGTAATGTTTAAAACCTCATAAAAAAGTTAGTTATAGAGAATCTTCGACAGATACAAGTCAGTATAGTCTATGCATGTAAAATAAATTCCTCCACCATCTCTCCTGCCATTGAAGGAAAGGCCAAAGCACTCTGACAGCAGCTGCACGCATGGCATCAGCTTCCAAAAGCTCATTAAAGAACCGATGTCTTGATAAAGGAGAGAGAGGAGGGACACATCGAGAAAAATAGTGAAAAGAATTAACTTGAAAGTCGCTGTGCATAAACGAGGTGAACACATGGTTCAATAGTCGGTAGTGCATGCTTCGTGACCACAGTGGCGCCACATCAAGGTTGTGAATGTGATGTATAGGACGTGAATGGGTCATATTTGACAGATTTCAAATTTGTAAGCGCTTTTGTGAACATAAAGGAGGACAAACTATACAGAACCGCTTGTTCTGCAGGTGGAGAAAAGGATGTGGAACTATTCACCGGGCTATGATGCATTAGGTTATATCAAGACATTTATGAGTCGCTAAATAACGAATAAAAACGGAAATAATCATCTGCAATCAGCTGAAGTTTATAATTACAGTGGTGGAATGTATCTAAGTACTTTTACTCAAATACTGCAGCTACGTGAGTATAGATTTGAGATGCATGTACTGTATTTTACTTAATGCTTTTCTATTTCTACTCCACTACATCTCCGTGAGAAATACAGAACTTTTAACATCTCTGCATTTATCTGACAGTTTATGTTTCTTTACAAGATAAAGAGCTTAACAATTTGTTTTTTTGTAAATTAAACAATATCTACAAGTACTGAACTACTTTAATCGTTTTAGTTGTCAAAAAAACATTTTATGGGTACAACTTCTCAAATTTCAAATTCAAGAATTTGCTATTTTTAACCCTAACCCTAACATATTATGCACAACATAAAAATCCTGGTTTCATCTAAATGCATGCGTAATAATAATAATAATCTAATATTTAATATTTAATGGTTTAACAGTCACATAGGGAATCTTTTCTGAATTAAGTACTTTTACTTGTAAGTATTTTACTTGCTTCTACTCAAGAAAAATGTTGAATGCAGGAAGCCTTACACCGTTCATCTGCACACACAGCCCACACAAAGATGACACAGAGCTGACACAGAGAGTTTCAAATCAACAAAGTATCTGTGTAACTTTCAGATTTTAAAGGAGATGTCCGGCTTTCACCCTGTTGTCTTTGTGGTCTTTATTATTATTAAGTATTATCTTTGCACCTTGGACACTTTCTGACCCATACCTACACTTGTGGAATAAAAGTTCTGACACGGTTAGCAAAGACTTCATTCATTCATTCATTCATTCATTCAGACCACCGAAGAAAAGATGCAATTAAGCCCACAGAGAATAGTCAGCGCGTTTACCTTGAATGTGTTAATGGGCTGAATTCACGGGTGTAAATGGCGCATTGTGATGAAAGAATAGTTTCATTTCTCTCTTGCTATAACTGTAATTCTTCACTGTTATGTCACAGACAGGCTTGTTTGTCATGTCCTCTCTGCTTTGTGCCATGTGAGAGAATGAAGACACAAATTCCCAATGGCAACTGCATTAAATGGGCATGGGTGCAGATTCTATATCACAAAGTGCAGTGATGCACAGACAGTGTGGAAATTTGTTATGGCCTCCTGAAATGTTAACTACTATAGTTCCAGTTTTTCATTTAATTACATCTCACTTAAGAGATATATTAAAAGGAAATACATACAATGTGTGACACTGGAAACAGCCGGTAATAAACTCCTCACAAGGTTAATTTACGCACAATCGTATGACACAATCTTTTATCAAAAGGTTTAATTTGCTCAGTTGTCATGAAATTAGATATTAGATGTCAAAATTTCCATTTGATTTCTGACCTTTTTTATATTTCGACTTAAAAGCTAAGATTTAACTACTGGTGGTATTAATGTAGTATCATCAAAAGGCAAGGCAAGGCAAGGCAGCTTTATTTGTATAGCACATTTCAGCAACAGGGCAATTCAAAGTGCTTTACACCAAAATCATTAAAACAGATAAAACACAAGTACAAACAGTTAAAAGTCATAAGCATTAAAAATCAATAAGACACATGAATAGACAGTTAAAAACAAAATAGAAACATTAGGACACATAAAACACAAGAATAAAAGTTACAGTGCAGCATAAGAAAGAAATGAGCATTAATTTAAAGAAAGGCAGCATCAAAAAGGAAGGTCTTCAGCCTTGATTTAAAAGAACTGAGAGTAGCAGCGGATCTACAGGTTTCTGGGAGTTTATTCCAGATATGAGGAGCATAGAAACTGAAAGCTGCTTCACCCTGTTTAGTTCTGACTCTGGGGACAGAAAGTAGACCTGTCCCAGATGACCTGAGAGGTCTGGGGGGGTCATAGTGTAGTAGCAGATCAGAAATGAATTTTGGACCTAAACCGTTAAGGGATTTATAAACTAGCAAGAGTACTTTTGAAATCAATTCTTTGAGACACAGGAAGCCAGTGTAAAGACTTCAGAACTGGAGTGATGTGATCCAGTCTCTTGGTCTTTGTGAGGACTCGAGCAGCAGCGTTCTGAATCAGCTGCAGCTGTCTGATTGATTTTTTAGGGAGACCTGTAGAGACACCGTTACAGTAGTCAAGTCTACTGAAGATGAAAGCATGGACAAGTTTTTCCAAGTCCTGTTGACACATAAGTCCTTTAACCCTTGATATGTTCTTTAGGTGATAGTAGGCTGTAACTAACTAAGACTTTGTAATTGTCTTAATGTGGCTGTTAAAGTTCAGGTCTGAGTCCATGACTACACCAAGATTTCTGGCTTTGTCTGTTGTTTTTAACATTGTTGTTTGAAGCTGAGCGCAGACTTTTAATCGTTCCTCTTTTTTTCCAAAAACAACTACCTCAGTTTTTCCTTCATTTTATTTCAGAAAGTTCTGGCACATCCAGTCGTTAATTTGTTTGATGCAGTTAGTCAGTTTTTGTATTTGACTATAGTCCCCTGGCGGTAAGGTTATGTAAATTTGTGTGTCATCTGCATAACTATGGTAACTTATTTTGTTTTTCTCCATAATCTGAGCCAGTGGAAGCATGTAGATGTTAAACAGAAGAGGCCCCAGAATGGAGCCTTGCGGAACTTCGCACGTCATATTTGTACGCTCAGAAGCATAATTACCTATTGACACAAAGTAATCCCTATTCTTTAGGTAGGATTCAAACCAGTTTAGTTCTAAGCCAGAAAGGCCAACCCAGTTTTCCAATCGGTCTAGTAATATGTCATGGTCGACCGTGTCAAATGCAGCACTGAGATCAAGTAATACTAAGACTGAGATTTTGCCACTATCTGTGTTAAGGTGGATGTCATTTAAGACTTTGACAAGAGCCGTTTCAGTGCTGTGGTGTGGTCGGAAACCCGACTGAAAGGTATCAAAGCTGTTGCTTAGTGACAAGAAATGGTTGAGTTGTTGAAAGACTACTTTTTCAATGATTTTACTTAAAAACGGAAGGTATAGTTGCTCATTAGTGACTTGTCTTGGTTGTTCTTTTTTAAAAGCTTAATGGGCCTTGTAGTAACATAGATTTGTTTCAAATACAGTATGTATTACATTTCACTTAAACAGGCTTTATGAAGAGTAGAGATTTTTTAATTAAGCTGATAAAATTCTGCAAGGCACAGGGTCACACGGGTCACGTTTTAATAACTGTACTTTATTATGTGTCACGGCTGTGACTCTGCTGGATTGAATACTTCGGTATGTGACAGATGAATTCATGTGAATTAACATTTATCCGCCAACAACTAGGATACTTCAAGAAATGTAGATGTTGTTAAATGATGAAGTAGGGGTTACAAGGTATATCTATGTCTACAAGGGATGGGGAAATTATACAGGAAATGGGAAAAAATCCATCTCAATCTCAATCACAGTTAACGTTATTACTGATTGAGATTTCTCTTGCATAGCTACTAGAAGACTTACACATTTCAGACAGGTTGCTCACGTCACATCTACGTCGTCAAGCTCAATTTGAGGCTCATTCATCACCGGAAAAGTGCTTTTAATCAACGCGGTCACTCCCCGATGTGAGACGACTGTAGATTCGCGCATGCTCAGATTTTAACGGTTTACGGCATAATGTGTCAAACTGAAATTTGTGTAATCCATCAATTAATAATCTTTTCTCATTACAAAAAATAGAAATAACAATAGAAAATAAAAAGACAATGGGAATCATTTTAAAAATATAGCTATCTTTGTTGTGTTTGATTGCTAAGCTTCTAGCTAAGCTAGCAGTCATTTCAAAAACGTTTTAGCTATCTGGTTGTTTGATTGCTAACGTTAGCATCTTGTTGGCAACTTGTCACGCATGCACGACTCAGATCTGCACTCGAGCCACATCGGGGAGTGACAGACTTCACTGGTTTCTGTTGAAGTCTATGGGGTCGCTGTGTCCCTTTCTTATACTGTCTCTGAGTGGAGTATGGTTTTATTTTTCATACTGATGATGAAATAGCCGTCACTTTACTAGATAGTGCAAAGTCTCCAAAAAGTCACTGTCTTTTAGGCCTGAATAAGTAAACAATAAATACGGCGTGGATGGACTCTGTTCAGATCTAGATGGTTGGGGGCTGTCCCAGTGTTCATATAACTTTATACATCCGTGAACTAGCACCTGCATGTTGGTGTTGCCGTGGCCCCCGGCCCCCGATCCCCGGCTCCACACACCTGCCTGCAGTCAACTCCTCACTTCCCTCAGCTCACTCACCTGCCATCCATCAGCTGTTCACCTAGGCTGCTCATTGCCCGATCCTTGGTACAGCTCTAGTGATAGATACAATCTTAGTGAGACTTGTCTTGCATTTGTGCTTTGTCACTTACTTTTTTTTTCTTGTCACCGCGTCCCCACCTTCCTCACTGCAGGTTTTCTGGCATTACCTTCCAGCTCACCAACAAAACCTTTTCTCCATCTGCCTCACTCCAATCTCTCCATCTTCAATTAAATTTTATTCATAGTATCAATTCATAACAAGAGTTATCTCGAGACACTTTACAGATAGAGTAGGTCTAGACCACACTCCAGAATTATCTCCAATCTCCCAAAAAGATTGCAAAGAATCCCGTTGTCTTTAACCTCCATCCCTGTCTTCAGTCACTGGGTTTGTTGTTGTCCCCGTTTCACCGGCTGGAACCAGCGCCTGAAATGAGCCAGTATCACCAGAACTGTGTATTGGCATTTCTGATTTTTGTCCACATGAGGCGCCTAAAACAGTTATCAGTTTTACAAATATGCTGATATTTAAGAATACATACAGTATGTATACCAAAAAAGGCTATATATCATGATTTATTGCAAAACAAACAAGCGATGCTATCTAAAAATCTGAAATTACAGTAAGCCCCCCCCATAGCAGTACATACGGTACGGTAAAATAGAGTTAAAAGAGTAAAATAGAGCTGCAACATCAAAGTGAAGCTTAAATATGAATCCATTCATAACCACAAACCATCAGTATTATATATCAGGAGCCATTCTGTGTGTATAAGTATTGCACTTTTACTTTTGATAAAAGTTGCTGATGATGATAGAACTCATGTACTTTTACTACATTTTGAATGCATAACTTTTACTTGTAATGGGGTATTTGTACACTGTGGTAGTACTAATTTTACTAGTACTTCTTTCACCACTGGAAGGAGCAAAATACAAAGAAAACTTCAATATTGTCGCGAACACAGTATGTTTTATTGATTGAACTTTATGAGTTTATTGCAAAAAAAAGTACATTTGTGAATAAAATGCACATGGTAGCATGATTAAGAGTTAATGAAGCTTTAGCTACATAGCACATATGTAGCATAGCAGAATATAGTTATCTGTGTGAGTAGTGAGTGTCAGATTATTGTGACGTCTTGTCACAAAAAAGCCTTTGTGGTTCAACTCGACCACAATCAATGATTATGTTTTGTGAACGGAGACCTTGAGTTTGCAATTTGCAGTGAAAACCATTTCAAAAGACTTTTCTTTAAGGCAAATCAATCAACTTTTGTCTGAATCTGCTCCCTCTGCTCTTCCTTCAGCACTGGTGCATGTGAAAAAAAGAAAGGTGGGAGGGTGCTTCCTCCTAGCGGACATCTGGAGAACTACACCTTCTCTAATTCTCTAATCTAAAACAGGCTCGTGTTGTATTCACGTCAGAATTGAAAATCAGCACTTTTACTTCTTTTTTATTTTAGGTTTTATCAACAATTTAACTTTTTCTTACGTTTTTGTCCCTTATTTCAACACTTTTGGTGCTTTTTTCAATGTTTGTCACTTTTTTTCGACATTTTCAACACCACATAACACTAACTTCTTGACTTTAGTTTTACAGTTATTTTGGGAATGCATTATAATTATATATATATTTCAGTTTGAAATTGTAGGTTAAATGCGGCATTTAATTAAAAAGAAAACAATAGAACACGAAAAGTTCATTAAATGAGTCAATTTAACCCCATTTCTTAATATTGTCTTTACATTTTAAAATTGATAAATTACATTTCAAGTACATTTATTGTTAAAATGATTTAAACGATTTATTCTTATTATTCCATTTGCTGGTTACAGTAGCAATATTCCACAGTAGTTTGTCTCTTTCTTTCTGTTATAGCATTTAGTTTCTGATTTCTCAAATGAAAAAGAGACGTTTACATGTGGAGGCTGATCTAATTTAACAAAACAATGTTACATTTGTGACAGTAGGTAGAATTAAACTTATCCATGAGGACTGAGACTCTTTGAAGAGGAAAATAAAAAAAAAAAATTTTGTTCATACAGTACATTACTCTCCTTTTATTTTATATTACATTTTAACAGGAGGGTTGTAACTGTCATAAAATAGAGAATAATGTTAATTTTTGTAGGAAGGTCTGTGTTTGCTGTCTTGATCGGCTCTAATGCAAAGTTCTGGTTAAACATTGGCCCACAGTTTGCCTTCCGCCTTCTGTTGTTTTTACACTAAAGGTCCGGCGATTGTTGCAGCCATTATTGACTTAGTAATTAAAGTATTTTAACGTGGGGATTCTGTAATCATTACATATGCCCCCATCTGTCCCTGTGCCACTGCATGAGCAGCTGAGGTGGATTTTTCCTCCTGAGTAGATACCGTATAAAGGAGGGAGGAGGGAGGAGGAGGAAGGAGGGAGGAGGGAGGAGGATGGAGGGAGGAG
>NC_048424.1:1177459-1182304 GCF_013103735.1 Etheostoma cragini | reverse complement strand
AGGGAGGAGGGAGGAGGGAGGAGGGACGATGGAGAAGGAAGGAGGAAGGAGGAAGGAGGAGTGGGGGCGGCCACATCACTTTATCTAAAACAGTCTGACGCATGCCAGGGTCTATATGCATTTATTTATTTATTTTTTATATAACCCAATAAATATATATAGACCCTGTATATATTTTTTATTTATTTATTAAAAACCCAAAATGTCTGTATCTTTTTATTTTTAATTAAAAACCCAAAACGTATATATCTAATACATTTATAAATTTTTTATTTATTTATTAAAAACCCAAAAGATATGTATCTTTTTTTGTTGTTAAAAAAAACCCAAAATGTATTTATTGTTTTCTTTTAATTAAAAATTGTCTTTTATTAAAAACCAAATAAATCTACATATAGACCATTAAATCAGGGATCTGTCTGTTTGATCCAGAAGTTTCTCCCTAAACACAAATGCATTAGCAGAGCAATAATATAAATAGTTTGAGATAATGTTTTTTTATAAGTAGCCTGATTTTAATGTTGGTATAAAGAACATTTCGCACATCTTTATTTTTTTTAAATTTGCATTATATCTAAAACAATGCATTTGAATTTAAGGTTTTAACTTGTTTTTGTAAATGAATGAACACATTTTATTTAATGTGTCATGCTGTAAAACAATGGCCCGTAAAATCTAATAATCTAATAATAATAGTTCTTCCATTCATCCTTAATCAGTAACGTTGCATGTGGGGTAACCCTGAATTTAATGAAAACAACAAACTGAGTCAATAATACATTTCAACATGTAACAAGAATAAGTTTACAATCACAGATTGGCAATAAATTAATTATTTTAATGGGTTTAAATGGAGATTTTCTACAGAGGGAATTCCAATTTTCTCTATAATTAGTACTAAATCACATTCTTTTTAAGAAACCTTCTCTGGAATTATAAGGAAATCTCCTAAAATAAAGCGTTACCACGCTCAGTTTTCAGATAACTCCAGAAGTGGAACATTTGATGCTTACAGTAATTTATTTTCCATCTGCACAGTAAAGGAATACATTTATAAAATTAAAGAATAATCTTAGGAGGTCAGACAGTGGAAGCAGTAATTCAGGTTACATTTTTTAATTTCAAGATACTAAATATTACATTATACATACAAGATACAGTTTATTGAAGTGAAAACCAACAATCAATGCAAAGAAATAGGAACTGACACAGTAAGGCTCATCTTCAGTAAAATCAACATAAACACGACAGGGTTGCAACATGTGTGGTTGGCACAGTAGATCAACATAAAAGATCCTTAAAAATCACCTGTTGTCCAAAAGTTAACCTGTCCCGGAGTCGGCCTGAAGAGAGAAGCATTTTAAAATAAAACCAAGCAAATACACGCAGAAATATACTCAATAGATAGCAATACTCATTAGTTGGTGGTTGACATACAAAGAGAGCATGCCTTCGATGCGTTCCTCCCTTCTAAGATACCATAACACTATCAAACATCTCCACATGTCGTCAAAGACGAGATGTTTACTCTTTAACGTAAAAGTGAGTTTTTCCAGTGCAAGACGGTCTGACAGTCCTGTTAGCCAGACATCAACACTTGGTTTGTTGGTGGATTTCCAAGATTTAGCTATGGTATATTTAGCTTGTAAGATGCAGAAAGTAATTGTAGATTTGTTTGCCTTATTGAGATTATGGTTCACGGGAAAAATGCCAAAGAAGCACAGTTTGGCGTTTAATAATAGCCTTATACCTGTGACATGTGAACTCATATCCATCACTTCACTCCAAAAAGCCTAGATTTGTGGGCAGTCTCATAGGCAATGATGTAATGTGCCCTTTATAGGTTTAAGTTTTTTTTCTTAAATTTGTTTAGTTAGAGGAAACAGCTCGTCTCAGCCTCCTTTGATCTTATGATTTTATGATTTCCCATCTGCCCCAGCGTTGACAAACTTGTTGTTTTACTGGGGTCACCATGGTGTGATACTACCAGTTTGAGTCTTATCCGTCCCTTTCTCTGTGTTGGTCCTCGTAACATGTGGTAAACACCGTTATCTGACTCATATCTACTGCTCATTGTGCCGCGGAGAAAGCAAATAATTACAAAGAGAAATCGCCCAACTTTGATCCGCAATCTTCCATTGTGATTCTGTCCTGTAATCTGGGACTTCAGCCATTAAAGGGCCATGTGTTTGGGACTCTGACACACGGTCTCTCAATCAGGCGAGATAAGGACTCTATTGGTGTCTGTTATTGACTGAAATTCAATCTGCCCCAGAGACAGAAGCAAGAACACAACCTCTACCCTGATCTTTGTAGTTCAGTATCTCCATTATTATAAATAAGCGTACAAACATGAACCCTGGAGTAAGACAGTAATGGTCCATGTAGTCAGTACAGCTGCAGCAGCTAATTTGTATTTTTTGTATTTTCCATAACTATGACGTTTATTTCATCCATGATTTTTTTTAATAACATCTGTTCTTGTTTGTCTCCTGCAGGCTGACTATGTGTGGACTATATGGGTCATCAGAGAGTGGACAGACTGGGCTTCATGGTCTTTTTTTATGTCATTGTTATCACTTTTATATAAAAAATATACTATGACTTTTTATGACATACTATACTATGACTTTCTTTTGACATACTGTACTATACCTTTTTTTCAACATGCTATATTTATGACATACTATACTATGACAATTTTTCAACATACTGTGCTATGACGTTTTTCAAAATACTATACTATGACTTTTATTATGTTTTTTGGACATACATAAATTCTTTTTTTATTACTTTTTTCGACATACTATACTATGACTTTTTTTCGACATACTACACTATGACTTTTTTTTGACATACTATACCATGACTTTTTATGACATACTATACTATGACTTTTTTATTAGTTTTTTCGATACACATAAATTATTTTTTTATTCGTTTTTTTCGACATACTATGCTATGACTTTTTTCGACATACTATTCTATGACTTTTTTCGACATACTATACTAGGATTTCTTTTCGACATACTATGCTATGACGTTTTACAACATACTATTCTATGACTTTTTATGACATACTTTACTATGACTTTTTTTCAACATACTATTCTATGACTTTTTTTGAAACATACTATACTATGACTTTTTTTTGACATACTATGCTATGACGTTTTTCAACATACTTTACTATGATACTTTTCGACATGCTTTATTATGACTTCTTTTTGACATACTATACTATGACTTTTTTTTTAACATGCTATTCTATGACTTTTTTCAACATACTATACTATGACTTTTTTTCAACATGCTATTGTATGACTTTTTATGACATACTTTACTATGACTTTTTTTCAACATACTATTCTATGACTTTTTATGACATACTTTACTATGACTTTTTTTCGACATGCTATTCTAAGACTTTTTTTCGACATACTATACTATGACTTTTTTTGACATACTATACTATGACTTTTTTTCGACATACTATGCTACAACGTTTTTCAACATACTATACTATGACTTTTTTTCGACATGCTATACTATGACTTCCTGTTGACATACTATACTATGACTTTTTTCGACATACTATTCTATGACTTTTTTTGACATACTATACTATGACTTTTTATGACATACTATACTATGACTTTTTATGACATACTATACTATGACTTTTTTTCAACATACTATTCTATGACTTTTTTCGACATACTATACTATGACATTTTATGACATACTTTACTATGACTTTTTTTCAACATACTATTCTATGACTTTTTTCGACATACTATTCTATGACTTTTTTCGACATACTATACTATGACTTTTTCAACATACTATACTATGATACTTTTCGACATGCTATATTATGACTTCTTTTTGACATACTATACTATGACTTTTTTTCGACATGCTATTCTATGACTTTTTTTCAACATACTATACTATGACTTTTTTTAACATGCTATTCTATGACTTTTTATGACATACTATACTATGACTTTTTTTCAACATACTATTCTATGACTTTTTCAACATACTATACTATGACTTTTTTTGAACATGCTATACTATGACTTTTTTTGACATACTATACTATGACTTTTTTTTGACATACTATGCTATGACGTTTTTCAACATACTATACTATGACTTTTTTTCAACATGTTCTATGACTTTTTATGACATAATATACTATGACTTTTTTGACATACTATACTATGATTTCTTTTTGACATACTATGCTATGACGTTTTACAACATACTATTCTATGACTTTTTATGACATACTTTACTATGACTTTTTTTCAACATACTATTCTATGACTTTTTTTTACAAACTATACTCTGACTTTTTTCGACATGCTATTCTATGACTTTTTTTCAACATACTATACTATGACTTTTTTTGACATACTATACTATGACTTTTTTTGACATACTATACTATGATACTTTTCGACATGCTATATTATGACTTCTTTTTGACATACTATACTATGACTTTTTTTCGACATGCTATTCTATGACTTTTTTTCAACATACTATACTATGACTTTTTTTCAACATGCTATTCTATGACTTTTTATGACATACTATACTATGACTTTTTTTCAACATACTATTCTATGACTTTTTCAACATACTATACTATGACTTTTTATGACATACTTACTATGACTTTTTTTGACATACTATACTATGACTTTTATTCGACATGCTATTCTATGACTTTTTTTCGACATACAATACTATGACTTTTTTGACATACTATACTATGACTTTTTTTGACATACTATGCTACGTCGTTTTTCAACATACTATAGTATGATACTT
>NC_048424.1:1173197-1177359 GCF_013103735.1 Etheostoma cragini | reverse complement strand
TACTATGACATTTTATGACATACTTTACTATGACTTTTTTTCAACATACTATTCTATGACTTTTTTCGACATACTATACTATGACTTTTTCGACATACTATACTATGATTTCTTTTCGACATATTATGCTATGACGTTTTACAACATACTATTCTATGACTTTTGAATAACACACTGAATGAACATACTGCTAAAAAATGTCTTCATCTGCATTCCAAAAAGACTACTACCATGTTTGAAATATGTTCAATGACTAATGTTAATAACTACTGCCATTTCTTTGTTTAGTTTTTATTTTGCACATTTAACCACTCAGATTGTGACCTTTGAATCCTCAGTGTGTCCCCAGCAGCATGAGTCCTCCATGTTGTTTTATTTTTCTGTGTTGCAATTAAATATCAGAAGTTGTGTAATTAATTTAAAAAAATCTGAAATAATAAAAGCTTCCAAACAAAATGCTGATTGCAAAGTTTTATATTATGTTGAAACAAGCTGTAAAATCCCACTGTACTCTTCCTGCTTTGCATCAAACATGTTGTTTTATTTTTGGTGCGTTGCAGCATACATGTCAGAAGTTGTGTTTTGAATTATAAATAATCTGAAATAATAAAGCTCACCAACAAAATGCAGATTGCAAAGTTTTGTTTTATTTTGAAACAACAAGCTGTAAAATCCCACTGTACACTTCCTGTCCAGCAGCAAAGAGCAGACGGACTAGCTGGTAAACATAATGGGGCGTGTAGGAGGAGAAGACCACTAGGTAAGGGGCCGGGCTGCTCCTCGGGGACATGGAAGCAAAAGGGCTGTCATTGTCCCACCTGTGCAGAGGGACATCCTTTTGCTGGAAGGAGATACTGAACGGCAACAGCTGGAGGACGGAGGAAATTGTCCCCCTCTTTCTGACGTCGAGAGAACCTGGAAAACAAACAGGCAGCTTTAGGCTCCTCATCAAAAGATAAATCACAGTACAGATCACAACAAACCTTCATCTTAAACTCTTACCACTGCGACAGGGATCTCTGGTTGGATGAAAGTCCCTGAATGCTCCGTGTTCCTTGCAGGAGCTGGGTAAGCTTCAGGACATGCTGACATCCTTGCTATTCGATATACTATACTTTGTTCTTTTATGAATTTTTTTGACAAACTATACAATGACTTTTTTCGACATACTATACTATGACTTTTTGGATATAATGGTCTATTACTTTCTTCGACATACTATATCATGACTTTTTTCGACATACTATACTAAGACTTTTTCGACATACTACATTATGAATTTTTTTGACATACTATACTTTGACTTTTTCACTATACAATGACGCTTTTTCGATATACTACACTATGACATTTTTCAACGTACGATACTATGAAATTTTTCGACATACTGTACTTTGACTTTTTTGACGTACTATACTATGACTTTTTTCGACATACTATACTATGACTTTTTTCAACATACTATTCTATAACTTTTTTTCTACATACTATACTATGACGTTTTTTAGACATACTATACTATGACTTTTTATTACATACTATACTATGACTTTTTATGAAATTAATGATAAACTATGCTATGAGTTTTTACGACTTTTTGGACAAACTATAAAATGCCTTGATCGACATACTACACTATGACTTTTTTTACATACTATACTATGACTTTTTTCGACATACTATACTATGACTTTTTTCGACATACTATACTATGACTTTTTCAACATATTTTGCTATGACTTTTTTTCGACATACTATACTATGACCCTTCAACATACTATACTATGACATTTTTCGACATACTATAATATGACACTTTTTTGACATACTATACTATAACTTTTTTCAACATACTATTCTATAACTTTTTAATGAAATTTATGATAAACTATGCTACGAGTTTTTATGACTTTTTGGACAAACTATAAAATGACTTTTTTTCGACATACTATACTATGACTCTTCGACATCCTATACTATGACATTTTTCGACATAATATACTATGACTTTTTAAACATATTTTGCTATGACTTTTTTCGACATACTATACTATGACTTTTTTGGATATAATGGTCTATTACTTTCTTCGACATACTATACCATGACTTTTTCGACATACTATACTATGACTTTTTCGACATACTACATTATGACTTTTTTCGACATACTATACTATGAATTTTTTCAACATACTATACTATGACTTTTTCAACATATTTTGCTATGACTTTTTTTCAACATACTATACTATGACCCTTCGACATCATATACTATGACATTTTTTGACATAATATAATATGACACTTTTTTGACATACTATACTATGACTTTTTTCGACATACTATACTATGACTTTTTTCGACATACTATACTATGACTTTTTCAACATATTTTGCTATGACGCTTTTTCGATATACTACACTATGACAATTTTCAACGTACGATACTATGACATTTTTCGACATACTGTACTTTGACTTTTTTGACGTACTATACTATGTCTTTTTTCGACATACTATACTATGACTTTTTTCAACATACTATTCTATAACTTTGTTTCTAAATACTATACTATGACTTTTTTTCGACATACTGTACTATAACTTTTTCGACATACTACACTATGACATTTTTTTACATAATAAACTAAGACTTTTTCGACATGCTATACTGTGACTTTTTCAATATACTACACTATGACTTTTTTTTACATACTACACTATGACTTTTTTCGACATACTGTACTATGACTTTTTTCTACATACTATACTATGACTTTTTTCAACATACTATTCTATGACTATTTTCGACATCCTACACTATGACTTTTTATGAAATTTATGATAAACTATGCTACGAGTTTTTTGTGAGTTTTTGGACAAAGTATAAAATGACTTTTGTTCGACATACTACACTATGACTTTTTTCGACATCCTATACTATGACTTTTTTCGACATACTATAATATGACACTTTTTTGACATACTATACTATGACTTTTTTCGACATACTATACTATGACTTTTTCAACATATTTTGCTATGACCTTTTTTCGACATACTATACTATGACTTTTCAAACATATTTTGCAATGACTTTTTTTCAACATACTATACTATGACTTATTCGACACAATATATCATGACTTTTTTCGACATACTATACTATGACTTTTTGGATATAATGGTCTATTACTTTCTTCGACATACTATACCATAACTTTTTTCGACATACTATACTAAGACTTTTTCGACATACTACATTATGAATTTTTTGGACATACTATACTTTGACTTTTTCACTATACTATGACGCTTTTTCGATATACTACACTATGACATTTTTCAACGTACGATACTATGAAAATTTTCGACATACTGTACTTTGACTTTATTGACGTACTATACTATGACTTTTTTCGACATACTATACTATGACTTTTTTCAACATACTATTCTATAACTTTTTTTCTACATACTATACTATGACTTTTTTAGACATACTATTCTATGACTTTTTATGACATACTATAATATGACTTTTTTTTCGACATACTAGTCTATGACTTTTTTTAAAATACTATTCTATGACTTTTTTTGACATACTATACTATGACTTTTTGGATATAATGTACTATGACCTTTTTCGACTTGCTATAACTAAGACTTTTTCGACATACTATACTATGACTTTTTTCAACATACTATACTATGACTTTTTTCACCATACTATACTATGACTTTTTTCAACATACTACACTATGACGCTTTTTTGACATACTACACTATGACATTTTTTGACATAATATGCTATGACTTTTTCGACATACTATACTATGATTTTTTTTCGACATACTATACTATGACTTTTTTCAACATATTTTTCTATGACTTTTTTTTTACATACTATACTATGACTTATTCGACACAATACATTATGACTTTTTGCGACATACTATACTATGACTTTTTTCGACATACTATACTATGACTTTTTCAACATATTTTGCTATGACGCTTTTTCGATATACTACACTATGACTTTTTCAACATATTTTGCTATGACGCTTTTTCGATATACTACACTTTGACTTTTTTGACGTACTATACTATGACTTTTTTCGACATACTATACTATGACTTTTTTCAACATACTATTCTA
>NC_048424.1:1141533-1173097 GCF_013103735.1 Etheostoma cragini | reverse complement strand
ACTACACTATGACATTTTTTGACATAATATGCTATGACTTTTTCGACATACTATACTATGATTTTTTTTCGACATACTGTACTATGACTTTTTTCAACATATTTTTCTATGACTTTCTTTTTACATACTATACTATGACTTATTCGACACAATATATTATGACTTTTTGCGACATACTATACTATGACTTTCTTCGACATACTATTCTATGATTTTTTTTCGACATTCTATACCCTGACTTATTCGACATAATATAGTATGACTTTTTTCGACATACTATACTGTGACTTTTTTCGACATACTATACTATGACACTTTTTTGACATACTACACTATGACATTTTTTGACATTATATACTATGACTTTTTTGACATACTATACTATGACTTTTTGGATATAATGTACTATGACTTTTCTCGACATACTATACTAGGACTTTTTTCGACATATATACTAGGACTTTTTCATTACATTTTTCGCCATACTATACTATGACTTTTTTTGACATACTATACTATGACTTTTTCGACATACTACACTATGACATTTTTTTACAAAATACACTATGACTTTTTCAACATGCTATACTATGACTTGTTGGATATAATGTACTATGACTTTCTTCGATGTACTATACTATGACTTTTTCGACATACTATACTATGACTTATGCAACATAATATATTATGACTTTTTTTGACATACTATACTATGACTTTTTTCAACATACTATATTATGACTTTTTCGACATACTATACTATGACTTTTTATGACATACTATTCTATGACTTTTTATGACATACTATAGTATGACTTTTTATGACATACTATACTGTGACTTTTTATAACATCTATACTATGACTGTTTTCGACATACTATACTATGACTTTTTGGATATAATGCACTATGACATTTCTCGACATACTATACTAGGACTTTTTTCGACATATATACTATGACTTTTTCATTACATTTTTCGCCATACTGTACTGTGACTTTTTTTGACATACTATACTATGACTTTTTCGACATACTACACTATGACATTTTTTTACAAAATACACTATGACTTTTTCAACATGCTATACTATGACTTGTTGGATATAATGTACTATGACTTTTTTCGATGTACTATACTATGACTTTTTCGACATACTATACTATGACTTATGCAACATAATATATTATGACTTTTTTTGACATACTATACTATGACTTTTTTCAACATACTATATTATGACTTTTTATGACATACTATAGTATGACTTTTTATGACATACTATACTGTGACTTTTTATAACATCTATACTATGACTTTTTTCGACATACTAGTCTATGACTTTTTTTCGACATACTATACTATGACTTATTCGACACAATATATTATGACTTTTTATGACATACTATTCTATGACTTTTTTCAACATACTGTTCCATGATTTTTTATGACATACTATGCTATGACTTTTTTGACATACTATACTATGACTTTTTCAACATACTACACTAGGACTTTTTATGACATAGTATATTATGACTTTTTATGAAATACCATTCTTTGACTTTTTATGACAAACTATACTATGACTTTTTATGACATATTATTGTGTGACTTTTTTCAACATACTATGACTTATTTCCCACAGACAATAATATGACTTTTTATCAAATACTATGCAAACATGTTTTATATACTGTAATAAAGCATTAAAAAAAGTCATACTCCGACTATTTATGATTGTTTTTTTTCGACATGTTGTTCTATGACTTTTTATGACATACTATACTATGATTTTTTTGAGAAATATTGTACTGTGACTTTTTTCACACACTATATACCAATATTTCATTTCCAAATATTATGCTATGACTTTTATCGACATACTATACTATGACGTTTTTCGACACACCATTCTATGACCTTTCCAACATTCTATACTATGACTTTTAATGAATTCTTCAACATCCTATACAACTCAATTTACTTTTTCTGACATACTATATGTTGCATCTTCGGTTTCTGTCCTCCATGTCTGCTAGATTCACCTCCATCTCTCGAAATGAGTTGCTTCCACAGTAGTTTTTAGGACGTTCACGTACGATCTGAGAGAGCCAAGACTTGCATTCAGTTAGTTAAGCATGGATAGCAGTTAGCTTCTCATCATTGTGGACAACCACTAATCTGAGACTGGATCTGAGAAAAGCGTGGCTCGAGGTAGCTTTTCTGTTTTCTCCTGCATAACAGCCACTGCAATAGCGTCAGTATCGCTGCGTTGTGCTCTGCCTTTGAATGCCATTCCACCTTAAGTAACTATATCAAGCATACAGTGGTAGAATAACGGAGTAGGAACCATATAAAACAACTATTTGGCAAAATTGGGCTAGGATCTTTGGCTCAAGCCAACATTCACGTCCAGCTGATCATGTGACTCTCACTATACTTTAACTTTAATAAGACTTTTTTGTCATACTATACTATGACTTTTCTATTAGCAAATTTTAGAAGTTATTTATAACCATTTAATCTTGCGCCATTGATAGCCGCCCATCTGACTACTTAAACTCAGCACCAAGTCTTGCCTTTAAAGTAAATAGCTGAGTATATAGAGTCCACATCAATCCCCTTACATTGTCAATAAATATAGAACAGAATTCTGTCTAACTTTTATTAATTTACAACCATTTTCAAACAAAAGGTTAGGTCATTTAGAAACAAAGGTTTGAGATCAAAAACACAGTTGTGGATATGAGATAGATATCTGTAAGAGGATGACTGCTGTTTTTAAATTAAAAATCCACATTTTAAAATGAATAAATATTTTTTCTTTTGCTCCTCTCCATCTGGTTTATAATACAGTAGGGGATAAAAACAACTGGCAGGTGTCATGCAGGTGTTCCTTCTTTATACAGTCTGTGTATATGTCTTTATGCAAGAGTGTCCTGGCTCCACGTTCATACTGTACCTTACAGTTTGAATGTTCTTGGTCTAAATTTGGCTGGGTGCATACATTCTGCATCTGATGGGAACTGGAGTCCAAACATCAGGAAGGTTCTACAGTAGAAGTTTGTGCTTTCTGCCGTCATTGTACTCCTCCTGCTCCCATGAAGACGGTGTTAATGGGAGGCAGCGAAGACACCAGGTCCTGCACCTCTGACGATGATGGCACACGTTGCTGAGAGAGCAATGCATCCTGGGAAGTGAACAGAGAAGAAACTCCAAACATGCAAGGAGCAGATCCTGACGTAGGAAGGGAATGATCTGAGGAGGAAAAAACAGAAATGCATGAGATTTAATTGCTTTACAATTAAGATGTATTTCACATCTCTGAGTCTGTTTTATAAACGTGGTTTACGCACAAAAAGGGGCTGAAAATGTGCGTGCGCCACTTCCCAAGCAAAGGTTGTGATTTATAAAAAACAAACTAGACGGGAGAATGTGCGAGTCCTCCACAAAGCTCTGACCTGTGCGTACACAGATGGTGAGGTGGTGAACTGATGTCAGACTGCAGAAAGTAAACGTGGGAATAACAATTACACTCTTACTATTTTCAAATATTGATGCCTCACACACGTTTTTTCTCTCCATTTCATCCACATTATAATGAAGATCAAATCCAGCAGTGTTATTTGTGCTTGTATTAAGTGATAATTGTTCCATTAACACCTTGTAAAGTCAGAACTCAAGTCTTAAATCAAAATTTGTTTAGGACAGGTTAAATCGTATCAAATACCTGTAGGTCTGGTATAATATTAATTAATATGTTTATTGAGCCCCAGTGGTGAAATTACAATTTACACTCTATTAGTAATCACTACACACAGGCCTGAAATGCACACACATGCTCAGGACGTATTCATGCACAAATGGAGGGATGCCGGGGGGGGGGGGGTTGGGCTGCCAACCCCCCCCCCCCTAGCGCTCTGAGCGGTTGGGGGGTACAGTCCCTTGCTCAAGAGCACCAGGAGGTGATCTCTCAAGCTATCAATCCACACTCCGTACTTTGGTTTGTATGGGGACTTGAACCAACGACACTGCTGTTTCCAACCCAACTCCCTACTAAAGGAGCTACTGCATCCCCAAGATGTCCCTAAGTGCCATATTGCCTTCACTGTGCAAGAACACGTCGGAATATATTGTGATTTAGAGCAATTCCTGAACGTCTGAGAGGTTTTTTGCTTTTTCCCTGCAAGTCGTCATGATTCTGCGTCACAAAGAACAACTGCCATCATCACTGATGTGATGATAAGCATTCACGAGGTGCTTTGCATTGACTATTTAATGTTAAAAATGGGAGTTTGCAGGTGGAATAAGAGGCTGATTCACATACTAGCACTTGTGGATAATCTGTGACTCACAAAGGGAACATTGTTGACAGATTTTTGGGGGCTTTTGGGCATACGTACACATTAAGTAAAGATCCTACATAGGCCTACAGTTTTATAAATGAGACCCCTGGTCTTTTTACGGACTTGTTTTACTTTTGCCTTCATTTACGCGTTTACCTGCTCCGGTTTCGGCCTCAGTGAAATATGCTCCCGTTGTTTTCCTTCCCGGTTCATCCAGGATGTTGAGCGGATCGTGGACTTCAGAGTATGTTGAAGGAAACGGGCGCAGACTGCCGACGGTGCTGATGACAGACACATGCTGATCAACCAGGGATGCCATGCGCTGGGTGTCCAGGTAACTGCTATTGCCATAGTAACCTGCCACAGGAGGAAATGTTGGCATTGAGTTACTCTTACAGTTTTTGCCGTTTGCTTACATACTGAAATCAAAAGTACTAAACAATTATCAAAACCTTACACCCAAGGAGCAAGATATTGGCCCAGATGTGCACGACTATAAGCACAATGTCAGCCTCATAGTTTTTGAAAATTAATACACACAGCGATCTACAAAACACTACACTGTAAGACATTTTATGTAAAATTTACAGTAACTTACTGGCAACAAGCTACTGTGAATTCTTTTTACAGTAAAGGTACTGTACTTCCATTTAAAGTATTTTATGTATTCATTGGAAAATACAAAACAATTCAATACAACATAAGATTAAAAAGTAAAAATACAGTAGTTTACTTTACTATTTACAGTATTGTAGTGGCTGTATTGTGATTTTTTTACAGCAATGCTTTGACTACTGTGATTTCAACTGTAATAATAAGACCACTGTGATGTTGTCATGTTGACAAGGTTTTAATGTAACTTTACAGTATTCTACTGTACAAATCATATACAGTAGTGTTACTGTGAAATCTAAAGGAAATAAGTGGAGATATCACAGCCGTTGTTTACAGTGTGTACATACTGGTATACATTAGACATAGAGGTATGTCATGGTGTCACTTCCTTGCATTTCCAAAGTACACACCTATGAGCCAATCTGCGAAAGACAGCCATCAAGTACGCAAACACATGATTGCTTAATTGTAGACACACCAATCAGGTTTAAGCACTATAGAAATGCAGCAGGTAAGTCTAGTATTGTCTGTACAGTATTTTCCGATTTTTTTTGTTGTTGTTTGTTTTTTTACTCTAATTGTGATCTGTCCTCGATACAGTATTTTGTGTTTGTCTGTTGGTTGCTGAGCTAACAGTGTAATGCTGTAGTACTGTAGCATGAAAACTGGGACATGTTTTGTTGGGAGTTAGAGTTTTCTCCATGTTGACATGTTGACTGATTTGGGAATATGGAGAAAAATGCATTATTTTTTCCTCAGTCTGCATTGGTAGTGTTTGGTGAACTTAGTTTTTTCTTGAGTACATAATCTACTTCTCCTGACTCTTACTGAAGCCACAAAATAAGCTGACACAGCACGTGGCATCACAAAAAAATTGTCTTTAAAAAAATTAAATTCTGTGGGTGGGGAAAGTTTGAGAGGCTAATTTAACATAAATACCTTGAACTGCTCCTAACTGATAATTTATGGTAAATGTCCATTTATAGCCTAATGTTTTATTGCTATAATTATTTCTGTGATTATTGTTATTCTCTCTCTCTCTCTCTACACTGTATTTTTACGGTATTATTTTCTTGCAAAAAACTACTGCTGGAAATTTCCATTTCCTTGCGGGAGTGAGGCTAAAAGGATTAAAAAGAGAAGTCTAATTTCCACATCAATGCCAGAGTGGGTATGTGGGTATAAAGAGTCTGAGTCTTCCTTACCGCTGTGTCCTGCAGCAGAGTACGTCTGTCCCTGACACCCCCCGCCCGTAGGGTTCAGTCCAGCCCCCACGAAGCCAAACCCCTCTGCTGAGTCCAGAATCTGAGCTGCTGTCTGAGCGTCTAGTCTCTGCTCAGTCTGAACCGGATCTGAGCCTGAACTGTAGCTGGATGTGGGTCGCAGCGCAGAGCCGTAAGGTGCCAGGGAACAGTTGTTGCCGTTAGATGAGTGATGGGCTGACGGGGGATGATGGCTGAAGAAGACGTCTTTAGTCAGGTGTTGGTCATTGAAGGATGGGTACCGGGAGAGATGGTAGGCCAGCGATGAGGCCTGAGACTGAACCGAAGCCAGACACTGACTCTGATTCGGAGGTCTGAAAAACAGATTGAACAAATCTTCATACTTATTAGGCAAAGGCAGCACAGTGGCAGGTCTTCCTCACAGCAAGAAGGTTCTTGGTTCGGATCCAGGTCGTTCTGGGCCTTTCTGTGTGGAGTTTGTATGTTCTCCCTGTGTTTGCGTGGGTTTGTAGCCAGAGTTTAAAATATTATTCAACAAAACTGTTTCATTTTTATAGGCAAAATTCAGTAGAATAGACCTTTATATTAATTAATAATAATACAATTTAATAGAATGCCACCAGTTTCCAGAGGAAACCAGACTTTATGACCATATTTTACTGAAAAATGTAAATATCCATGATTTACCATCTCATAATAATCTGATAAAATGAACCAAGTAAGATTGTCCAGTATCCTTGACATTGACGTTCACTTCTGGCACCGTATGCGTGTCTTTTTGCCGATTTGTCTGTTTCCTTCTGCTTTCTTTATGTTGGAATCTAAACTCCGGTGGATTTCTGGGGACCATGGTCCTCAGGTCTCTGCAGAAAGCTGGCTAGACTGTTCGTCCAATCTGAGTTTTCTCTCACCTGACTAACACAACTTTTGATTGTACACATGTTCCACCAAAACAACTTCCTTCCCGCACGGCCCAAGACGATTGTGATTGGTTGAAAAAAAATGCCAATAAACCAGAGCATGTTTTACCCCCCATCCCAGAATACAATATGGACTAGCCAGAGCCTCCTCCGCAGTGCTGTGGAGGAAGGTCTAGCAAAGCAAGACAAGGAAGATAACCACAAGAAAAACATCATCAGTCCATACTGTCCATCATATGGACATCATATGGACCATGTCCATCAGAGACAGGACTGGATCTTGTAATAAAATGTCAGTTACCACTCTGAATTGTCTGGAAAGTAGCCTAACTGACCTGAGAGCAGGCTGGTAGTTTGAGCCTGAGGAACCGCTGGCTGGATGGAAGTAACTAGAGCTGGTCTGAGGTAAGCAGTGGTACAGGGTCTCCGGGTATGAAGAGCAGGGGTTGAGCTGGGTCATGGTGCTGAGAGAGGACAGGCAGGAGGAAGAGGAGGAGGAGCAGGTGGATGAGGAAGGAGTGGTAGTCAAGGGTCTCCCCGTCATGGGTCCCTGGTTGATGACGGAGCCTCTGTGCACTAACCCTGCTGGAGAGATGGGGGGCGTCATGAGGGGCCCGCTTACCTGAGAGAAGTCCATCTGACCACCTGAGCGGGAATAAGGAAAACACACAGGGGCCGTTAGTGTTCACTTTACAGGATCGTTTTATTTAAAGATGCACTAATCAACATACTCTCCAGCATTTTAGCGTCTTTCTGCTCCTGATCCTGGGTTTTTAATGGTCCATATCTTTAAAAGGTGCAGTAAGCGATGCTGCGCAAAGTCACTAGATAATAATAATAAAGATAATATAGCTAAATTATATTTGGACTTGGCGAAAGAAAGAACTACAACACCATGAATAATAAAAAAGAGCATTAGAGGTAGCATTGCATGGACGTAGGAACATTAAGACCTGAGAGAGCACAATTTGAATGTTCTCAGTGAGTTCCTCTGGCATTGAGTAATGCTGCTCATTAACTATGCCCTTGTAGCTGAGCTACACCAATCACATCGGTGCATCTGATGTAGGCGGGGCCAGAGGCCAGCTGCACCAATCACATCGGTGCATCTGATATAGGCGGGGCCAGAGGCCAGCTGCACCAATCACATTGGTGTATATGATAGGACATTTGTTGCTTTTACCTGACACTATGAACCCAGCAGACTCTGTCCCCTGGTAGATGACAGTGCTTGTTTCCAGACTTTGCTGCTGATTGGTGGACAGAGACATGTAGGCGTGTTCCACCAGAGACTCATTCTTCACTGATTGGTCAATGGCAGCACTGGCCTTGTTGCGATTGGCTAGAAAGCAGGAACTGGGCGAGGCCATGAATGCTGCTTTACTCGCATCTGAAAGTAACAAAGTTAATATCACATCTTTAAAAATAACAAAAGTCAGTAAAAGTTATGTTAATGTTAATTTACCATTATTGGTTGATTTTTTTCCAGTAAATTAAATTACAATCAAACCCCAAATTTATTTTCCTGAGCCCTTTTCCCTGCACTTTTATTTCCTTTACTATATTTGAGAGATGTTTATTACTGCACTGTAAATGCACAGAAAATTGGTTCACTTTTGTTCTTTTTTGTCTATTTTTGTGACATTTCTTTTCAACTATGTGTTAAATTAAATGCTGTTTTAATGTATCTCTATGCCTTATGTAAAACTACACTCATCATGGTATTTGCTTATTTTCCTAATGTACTGTATATTCTAACATGAATATGTATGTATATATAGTATGTACTGTATATACTGTATATATACTATATAATATATGTATATATAACAAAAGATAATCATTATGATACTATGATGTAGAAGGATTTCCATTCAATTATAACAACAATATTATACATAACAACAATGATAGTTTTGTCATTGTTACATTATCCTATATTTAATTATATTTCATTGACTGCATTTTCTTGGTTTTATGTATTTTTTATTAATCCCATTATGACATGTTGCACATTTTTAAAGTGCCATAAAAATAGAATAATTGTAATCCTACAACGTTTGTAACCTCTGTAAAGTGGTTTCACTATGTCCCTGACTTTAGACCTGCAGTAGATTTGGGTTGAGCTTACGTATGTCTACTTATGTCGGCAGCTAAACTTCAGCCTCTGTCTGATGCTTGATACCTGCATTTTTCATGTATTTGTCCAGCAGGTTCTGCAGGTCCTGCTCCTTGTCGTTGTTGAACTGAGTCTCCAGAGCCAACAGGATGTATTCGTCTAACAGCATCCTGATCAGATGGAAGGAACCTGTCAATGTCGAAAAATACAAATGAAAAACAAAAGAGGGAATTACACCTAAAATTATGAGGCAAGGCTTTGTTTATGCAGATATGATTTTAACGTCACTTACACTGCAATATTGTTTCTTGTATCATGGCAACCGCACTTTAAACTACCTTTATTTGACGCCATTTTGCTGACTTTCAGTCTACCATATAATCATTGTCTATTGTTTGCCTGTATTTCTTGTGTGTTTACTTGTTTGTGTGTTTTTGTTTTTTGCTGTTATTGAAGAAAATGCTGCTGCTGTAATAACAAAATGTCCCCGTTGTGGGATGAATAAAGTATAATCTAATCTAATCTAATGTCAAATTTCCAGAGTCACTTGACTACGTCAGTGTATCTTCTTCTTCATCAACAGCTTGACCTTTGCATCAAGCTGGTCTTTGTTTGACCTGCAGGGCCGCAGCTTTAAAACCCGTCTGTGTGTGTTTGAGCTCCACTGGGACTCTTTAGACCAAATGGTCAGTGTTGATTCACCCACACACGTTTTCTCTGTGTGTGCGTGTGTTTGAACAGAGAGCATGCGACCCGCAGATAAGACTTTGTTTAATCAAGGCCAGCCTGGCCATTTAAATTTATGGCGCTATTGTAACAATCTGCTCCAATCTGGCTCATTTTAGCCGTGTGTGTGTGTTAGAGTGTGTGTGTGTGTGTGTGTGTGTGTGTGTGTGTGTGTGTGTCTGTGTGTATGCACGGAATGATGTAGATGAAAGGAACACAAAATTAATTTGCTGGGTGACAGTTAATAATTCGGCAAACAATAGTCACCATGATGCCTTTTTGTTCAGTATGCAGCGTTTATAAATTGTGTTTAAATGTCGCCTGGTTAACCCTGGTGTTGTCCCCCCAGGTCAAAAACTGACAAAAATGTGACATTTTCGTCCCTTTTTCAGACTTTTTTTTAGTTTTTAATAACACCACCTTACTAGTTGTGCACTACTGTTTGGAATTCATGGTCAATAACCCTCATTTATATAGAAGTATACCTAATATTTGAGTTAAAAAAAGCAGAAATTATGAATTATTTTGACTAGTAATTGAATGAAAGTGATCAATTGTATTTGCAAAGAGCGTTGTAAGGAATCCAATCCATTTCTTGTGGTAATTTGGTTAAAAAGAAACTCATATTTTAGATATACACTCCTTTTTTTGTTTAGGGGTCAAATTTGATCCAAGGACAACAGGAGGGTTAACAGTTTTGTTAGCACCAGTTAGACCATAGTTCCCCTAAATCCTGTTGCTTTTGGTATCTTTGAGTTAAAGGTTAGGTTACACATTATATTGTGATTTCAGGATTCATCAGTTTAAGTTATGTTTGCTCTGATCTGATCGGATGGCATGCAAGATGAAAATCTAAATCAAAGGTCTGAAAATTCATTGAATAAATTGTGACAGTTATTGCACTGGGTAACACTGCTGGAAGAAGTACTCAGGACGTTTATTAATTAGTATTCATCTCAAAGATTTGCAATAAAATAAATGTCTGTTAAATCACTACAGTGTTACAGTATAGTATATAAATCACTGAATCAGGACCACTGCAACTTCATGTATGAATATGTGTAACTGTGTGAGTCTAATTACAGTCTTCCTGCAGAAGAGAGCATGTCTCTCTCAAGGAAACAGACCTACATGCATGGCATGTTAAGGATTTGTTACTTTAAAAATGTTCTTACCAAAGCTGGAGGCGTTGTTGAGCGTCAGGTTGTGCATCACTCTGGCACCAAAGAAACTCCACCTGAGGAGGAAATCCTGAGCTCGCTTCTTCAAAGATCGACCGCTCTGTTTCCCGGGCTGGTCAGAGACAGAAAAGAAAAGACCGCTTGGTGGCACAACAGGACATTAAGCAGGACAAATAGGAGTTGTCTCCGCGGCTTTGTCCTCCACAAAGCCGAATGGAGCAGCTGTTACCTTGATGACTTTATGCTCCACGACCGAGTCCAGCCACTCGATGAAGGACTCCACTGTGGCGTTCTTCCTCAGCAGCTCCTTCAGCTCCTGAAAGACATTGATGGAGTCATCTGGAATAAAAAAGAAGAGACAAGTTGCTTTACTATATATTCAGCAGGGTCTCGCCTGTTTAGTAGAACAGAAACAGCTGCTGATTAATGCATTAATGCATTATTATTTATAATCTAGTGATGTATATTATTCTGAATATTTTGCATAATTACAGCGTCTCAAAATCAACTCATTTGTGCCTCTTGGACAATTAAAAAATCGGGGTTTGAATAACTGCAAACATACTTGTTTCTTCTTGACATAGTTGTACTTTCTGTTGCATCCTAGTTTGGTAATGTAAACTATATTTTCCCATTCAGAATGTTTTATTGTCTTTCCATATTTCTTATGACTGTATTTTCTCGGTTTTTTTCTTTGTAATCTGACTTGATGACACTGAAAATAAGGGTCGCCCCTCAATGATCTCTCGAGGGTAAATAAAGATGGAATGAATGAATGAGTGAGTGAATGAACGAATGAATGAATGAGTGCATGAATGAATAAATGGATAATAAATACTTAGATTTTAGTCCTTGAAGTATATTTTGATGCTAATACTTTTGTGCAGTTATGTAAGATTTTAAATGCAGCACTTTTCCTTTTGACAGAGTATTCTCCCTTTGCAGTGGTCCTACTTTTTCACTTGAGTAAATGATCTGAGAACTTCTTCCACCACTGTCCAGCAGCTGTCTTACACTCAGAGTAAATGTCTGGATCCTGGACTCCAGTGGCGTTTATGCTGAGCAGAGGCTGTGAGCTGATGCTGCTGAGATCCACGCTGTCGATATCCAACACCATGCTGGTGACTACTGCCTGGTCAAACAGCGCCGGACGGGCTATCTGGAAAAAAGGCCTCAGAAATCATTCTCACGTTTATTTCGACACAGTAAAGTAATGAAAAATCTCTAGAGTCTATTCTGTTGTTCAGTAAACGTACCTGTGCCAGATGTAGGAACGATGTCTGTCTTTTCAGGGAGGAAACAAAGTGGCGTGCTATAGGGAGTTTCTTGGCTGCAAGGCATTCTGGGAGGTTCTCCAGGGAGGAGGCCAGCCAATGCTCCCAGTGTTTGGCAAAGTTGCGGATATCTGCCAACAGACTGATGAATAACATTTATAAAGATGGATTCCCAATTAAATATTGAATCAAAGCTTTTCTTTCTCATTGTAGATCAAAATAACTGCTTTTGTTTCACATAAGACTTTTCTCTACAGTGAATAAAGTGGGTTGAAGTATAACTGATGGCAATGATGGCCAAAACGGGGCTAAAGCTTTTTGACAATAGGGAAAATCCCTTCCAACATGCTTGTCTGTTTCCAGGACAGGGGAGGGTTTTATGAGGGTTTTATTTAATTTTTTACTTGCTTGCACCAGCAATTCATTTGACAACAACACATGGAGTGCAGATGAAGTCACAAACCTTTCAGGCATCTCCTGCATTGTAGCTGGAATCAGAACATCTGTTAAAACCTGAGACAATAATAAATACATTATTAGAGTGTACACTGTTAATCCTGATAGTAATCTTATCAGTAGTCTTGCTTTGCCAGACCCAAAGCACGCTTGATGTTATCAGCTATCTTATCAGTGAGTCAGAGAGGATCTCACTCTTCTACCGGTAAGATGTTATATAAGTTACCACGGTGATGGTAAAAGAAAAGATTTTTCTTGCTTAAGACACTTGGCTCAGGGAGAGGGGGAATTGAACATTCACCTTTACACTTGCAAAAAAAAAGTCTTCAAATACCAGGGCAGCAGGCATGACATTTTTTAACTAATATGTTAAAGCTGCAGAAGGCAGAATTAAAAAAAAAAAACGCCAGATTTTAATGCGAGTGATACCTCTTCTTGCAGCTTTCCCTCTCCCCTCCCATCGATGGAGCACAGGCCTCCGCGCAATGTTGAAGAGGCGTGTCAACCAAGACAGCCCCTCCTCACCCAGAGCTTTCAGCATTTCTGGACGGATCTCATCAATCCCTGGGGCTTTGCCACTGTGGAGTTGTTTGACTACCTCAGCAACTTCCACCAGGGAATTTAACAACAATCCCCCATCCTCCTCCAGTTCTGCCTCTACCATAGAGGGCGTGATATCTGGATTTAGGAGTTCCTCAAAGTGCTCCTTCCACCGCTCTATTACCTCCTCAGCTGAGGCCAACAGCGTCCCGTCCTTCCTGTACCCAGCTTGGATAATTCCTCGCTTCCCCCTCCTGAGGTGGCGTTTTCCAGAAGCACCTCTGTGCCAACCGATAGTCCTTCTCCATGTCTTCTCCAAACTTCTCCCACACCCGCTGCTTTGCCTCTTTCAAGGCAGAGCATGCAGCCCTTGGGGCCCTTTGGTACCTTGCAACTGCCTCTGGATCCCTCTGGGATAGCATAGCCCGGAAAGACTCCTTCTTCATTCGGACGGATTCCCTTACCACCGATGCCCACCACGGTGTTTGTGGGTTCCGCCCTTTGAGGCACCTGAGACTCCAAGACCACAGCTCTCCACCGCAGTTTCAGCAATGGAAACTTTGAACATAGTCCACTCAGGTTCAACATCCCCAGCCTCCACAGGGATGCATGAAACAGGGGCCTCCTCTAGACGTTCCAATTTACCCGCAGCATCCGTTTGGGCTTACCAGGTCTGTCCAGAGTCTTCCCTCAGGCCCTGACCCAACTCACCACCAGATGGTCATCAGTTGACAGCTCTACCCCTCTCTTCACCCGAGTGTCCAAAACATGTAGCCTCAGTTTAGATGAAACGTTCATAAAATCGATCATTGACCTTCGGCCTATGGTGCTCTGGTACCAAGTACACTCATGAGCATCCCTATTTCACAATTAACCAAAATATATGCCATGTGATGAAATCTGTTAATTTTGTTTTAATAATGTGCTCATTAAATCATACCTGAGACTTCATGTGAAACAAAACAGGAACTTACGACATACATGTCTACACATTTGGAACTGTGCATTCCTGCCATTATACTGCAGAAATAAATATCCTGTAACAGTGTTTCCTAACAACCTTATAGAGGATTGAGTCACAGAAGCAGAAGATGTCCACTATAACGGGGTTTTCCAGCAGCGGCAACAGATGGTCGGGCATTCCCTGCCAGAAATGGAGCAGAAAATTCTGGATCTGAAAGAAAACATTTGAAGAGTCATATCTAGTGTTAATGGAGGCGGATTTTACTCTCTTCCGTAAGAACAATACAATTCTCTCGTGTGACAGTAATCACCTCCTCAAAGTTGATATTAATGGCATTGTCCAAGATACACTGGCAGTGTGTTTTATACATCATGATCAGAGTGTCCACCTGCAAAGACACAGTGAAGATCTGACATTAAATTAATTCACACAAAAAACTATAATAAAATCAGTAGCAGCCAGCCCATTAAACAACTACTGTCAATGTAATTTTGTTAAGAGTAAATACATTTGCGACATCTAGCATTTTATGTATGTCAAAATTAAGATTATGCCTTTTCAACAACAACGCAGCAGGTAGATCAACACTGCCAAGCTTCTTGTTTGTTCACGGTAAATACAGAATTTACCCATACCTCAAAGTGAATCACTATGCATCACCAACCTTTTCTCTAGAGATGTTTCCCTGCAGCAGAAGATGCTGAGCGTTGGGGAAGTCTGGGAGCAACGTGCCAGTTTTAGAGCTCAAAGAATACTTTCTGGTGAAGCCTCCCTGAAAGAAATAACAATGTCATCATGTCCCTTTTTCCTTTAGTTGATCTTGACACGAGTTTATTTAAAGAGTAACTGTGGCCTAGTGCTTGCTCTTGGTGGGAATTGTGGGTTTCTGTAAATAACATCATAGAGACTTGACCTAGACTAATCTAGACCTGCTCTTTGTGGAAAGCGCAATGAGATAACTGTTGTTCTGATTTGGCGCTATATAAATAAAATTGGATTGAATTGATTTAACTTAGCGGGCCTCTGAAGGAGGTTTTTTGGCAGACCTCCAGTTGTGATGTACAAGTGTACCCCAAGATTCTGTGACATTGTTGTTGAGTGCAGTTACAGATATACAAGAGGATATTTCTAAAATAAACTATCTTTTACAGCAGATCCAAAACTCTATTGTTCTCTCATTTGTCTTTGGATGAATGTTGTTTATTTGGGGACATTTAAACACTCCCAATTCACAAATTCCCAGTGACATCTTTCAACCAGAGAGGGCAGGAAAGCCTGGTGAAGAGTTACTCCTTAAGTGAGAGTTGCGCTTTTCTCTTACCTCATTCTTGAGCTTGCTTCCGGAAAATCTGCAATTAAAAAGGAAAAAAATGTATTATTTGAAAATATAAATACATTGGGTTTTGACATGAGATCATTAAAAAGTAAAAATAAAATAAAAACACAAATGCAAATATTTTGAATATAAATTCTACAGCACAACGTGATTTTGAGTTGACAATTTTCCTATTAATATGTGTTTTTACGTTCAAGGTTGCATGTAATTTGTCTAATACAGTACATTTTGGGGTTTATTCTAGATGGACCAAACAGACGGACTGAGTATTTAACATGAGTTGTAAAAATTCAACAGACAGTATGAGTGTCATCTGCAAAGATTGAGAACAGAACAGAAAAAATACAACCACTGTGCAATAATGCTGCATTAAAAAGCTAAAATAAAATCATCAACAACCAAAAAACATGGAGATACAGTGTTATGTGCATAAATAAATCCTGTTAAATGTTAAGTTACCTAGTCAAACCTTTTCCAGAATACACAGAGTGATAGTAAGCGCTGCTCTCTTTGATGCCAATTCCATAGTAATGATATCTGTATAAAGCCAAGATATTGACATCATTAAATATGACAACATTTTGGAGTTGTCAGTTACATGAGAAACGTTTTGCCAAAATTCATATTAACCCTTGTGCTGTCCTCGGATCAGATTTGGACCATTATGGAGAAGAAAATTGTGTCTTTTAACTAAGATTTCAGAAATAAAACGCGGATTGTTCCACACAACAAGTAAAATAAACGATCAGCCCACTGCTCTCTTTAAATCTGGATGTTTTCTTCAATTTTATGGCATTAAAATTTTTTTTTTTATGAAAGACCATTGAAAAAAAGTGACTAAAACTTTAAAAAAATTAAATGGGTTCAATTTTGACACAGAAAAACATATATATTTTAATGTTTGTCACTTTTTCACATATTTGTAAGTTTTTTGACATTTGTCACTGTTTGTTTTTCACATTTTTGTCACTTTTTTGACGTTTATCACCTTCTTCAAAGTTCTTTCATCGATAGTTTTTTCTTCAAACGCTATAACATTGACAAAAAGTTGCACGGTCGACGGGAAGACAACACAAGGGTTAAGACAGAAGTTTTCTGCAATTTCTGCATTACTTGGAGTGTCCTCTGGTCCCCAGTCTTCTTGTTGTTAGAAGAGGAAACTTCTGTCGGATCGTCTGATGAGAAAAGGAAGTAGAAAGTTCTGGTTAGACCTGGTCCATCATCAGATCATTGTCTTTGGATCAATATTAGGATTCTACAGTACCGTCATAAACATTATGTAATGGTTGTAATCAGGGCTGTAGGACTCGAGTCCGGTCTTGGACTCCAGTCCGGACTCGAGACCGTTTTTCTATGGTCTCGGACTTGTCTCGGACTCACTAGTATTTGGACTCTGACTGGTCTTGCCAAATATGGCTTTAGGTCAGGACCGAGTCAAGTTGTCTTTATTATGTTGATAATAATATTGGAGGGAAAGGGAAACCCAAAATGATTGTCTTGATACTGTCATGCATAAGACCTTTTTTCTGTCCTTACTGATGATGTAATCTATACAATTTTAATTTGTTCCCTAAAACTAACAAACTATGATGAAATATGTTTCCAGATCTTAGTTATCGGCTTCTGATGTTTTCTGGCTTTCTATTTACACACACACACACACACACACACACACACATGCACACACGCACACACGCACACACGCACACACGCACACGCACACACACACACACACACGCACACCTTTCCAAATGTAGCTGCACAGGCCGGCTCTAGCTTCTCCTTCCTGCAGAAGTCCAGGTAGTGAGCGTAGAGGATACATCGAGGCAGACACACTCCTTCACACACAATGTAATTTTCTTCCAGCCTGTTGAGATGTACATCAGTTAAAAAAATACAGCAAATGTACACTGAATGATAAAACACACCCAGTTTTTTGTTTTTACATATTAGAGGGACACAATTGAAATCCGTCACATTAGAATCAGGTTTACTGAACAGATGAATACAGCGTTAAAAAAAGAAAACGTTGTCACGTACACATAGTACAATGTAGGAAAGGTGTATAAAAAAAACATCTGGAAGCTTAATGTTGCAGCCAAAGTATGTTTTGTAATGAGGAGAAAGTCTTTGCAGAGCCTGGAAATGTCTCAAAACTGCTTTAAGTTAACTAATAACCTCAACTCAGACTACCCGAAAGTTCTACCAACCCCCATCAGCATTTTGAACGATTGACGAAGGAAGTTTTTAATGATAAAAAAGTTCTTTTTTAAGATCATTTTTCAGCTATTCAAGCCTTTATTTCCACAGGACAGATGAAGACATGAAAGGGGAAAGGACATTCAGAAAGGGCCGCAGGTTGGAGTCGAACCTACGGCCACTGCACTGAGGACTAAACCTCTATATGTGTACACCTGCTCCACCAACTGAGCTAACCCAGCCACACAAAAGGTTTATTTTTGTGTTAGTTAGAAGGAAATATCTGTAAGAAACTGCTCTTAATAATGCAACAGTCCTTTTCTATTTAGTTCAGTTGGACCATGCTGGAAGAAGAATGCTGGGAATGTTTTCCATTTGTTTTTTTAATTTAAAAAGCAGTTTTTGTATTAATAGAAAACTGAGAACAGCAAAAGTAATATTTCACATATTTTCCTCATATTGTGCAGGAATAGCCAACACACACACACCTATAAATATGGATAAGTGCCTTTACCACTGCAGAGTGAGTTGTGTCTGCTTCTTCTTGTCCTTGATGATCTGACTGATGGTCTTCCTGGAGGAGGAGAGGCTCGGTTTGAGGGTCAGGTCCGGGTTAAAGTCCACCAGGTCTTGGTCTTCCTCAGAGGACGGCGTCTCATTACTGTCCTCTGCTTCTGAGAAAACACACAGACAAATATAGTAGCTCACGAGAGAGAGAGGGGTGTGTTTTCCACATAACTTGACTTTTTTCAGTATGGCTGACACAGATAGTGGTCTTGGCATATCCTGTCCACAAGAGACAGAAAGTGGACTTCTTCCCCTCTAGCATCATTTCAGTCAATAACCTTGAATATGTGCCCAAATCTTGAATAAGTTCTGCAAAGGAACATTGCAGGTTTTATTTTTAAAATTTATTTCAGTTTCAGTGTTTCTTCTTTTTTATCCAGCATGATGCATTGCAGTTTGACAATAGACAGACAGACAGACAGACAGACAGACAGACAGACAGACAGACAGACAGACAGAGAGACAGACAGACAGAGAGACAGACAGACAGACAGACAGACAGACAGACAGACAGACAGACAGACAGAGAGACAGACAGAGAGACAGACAGACAGAGAGACAGACAGACAGACAGACAGACAGACAGACAGACAGACAGATAGATAGATAGATAGATAGATAGATAGATAGATAGATAGATAGATAGATAGATAGATAGATAGATAGATAGATAGATGGATACTTTAGGAAGATTGTTAAAACCTGAGGAAAAGTTATTATTTTTGCGAGATAAATGAAATTCAGCATTAAAAAGCACGGTGAAAACTGTAGAAATTAGGTTTCATGTTGAGCCACAAAATGAATCAAAATAATAACTTGTTCTGCATTTTACATGTGAATTTAAAGACGATCATGATATCTGGTGGATTTTTTCCCCCTGATTGCTCATATTTTACTTACTTTTTAGTCATGTTCAAAATACATCTTTTCCTAATGTTTATGTATCTTCATCATCCACTTTATTCACATATGTGGGACAAAGAAAGTATATACAGAAAATAACTGGGATCTTGTTGTTGTAGCACCACCATGTGGTCAATTTGGGCCATTTCATTTTTTTTTAACTGAGCAGCAGATTTGAAATGTAAGCACAGAAAACAACAAAAATCCCATTTAAAGGGATGGTTGAGTGGAGATTTCTAACAGGAGAAGTTAACGATGAAGAAGACACTGACACAAAACAGTAACAGTGATCTGAACTTCCCACAGCAATAATAGATCGAGAAGTGTTGTTTCATTACCTGATTTAATCCCAGAATCATCCTCTTGGTGAAAGTGTGTCTGTCCGTTGAACTCTGTGTGTGTTTCTTCTGGTGAGCTGCACAGAGTCTTGGTTAGAGAGTGAATGAGGAACACTTCATGCCTGGCTGAACTCTCACTGCTGCGTTTCATCGGCATAGTCACACAAAAATCGATAAATCAACCGAAGACAAAGATGAACACTTAAGTCAACATGCTGTAAAAAAAAATATATATATATATATATACATATAAAAAAATAAGTCCACTGCAGCTCGTTTGACAGTCAAACGTTCACACAAATCCAGAAAAAGATTTAAAAAAGAAAAAGATTACAAACACCACGTCCGATATTTTTCATCCAACCAATGAGAAACCAAAGAAAAGTGGAACAAGCTGCAGTTGATGACCCTGACGTGCTGAGCAGCCTAAGACTAATGAAGCCGAGCTGTAGGGGGGGGCAGAGGTAATGAAGCCTTGCATTCATCATATTTACAGAAGACTGGGGCTAATCCAGGTTATTAATGATTAACAGAGAAGCCCTGATCCATCTGTTCCTCCATCCATCCTGCCTCCCACACTCAGTGGGCCTTTTCTACAGCACCATGTTACATATCTAGCCCATGTGAACCAATTGTTCATTTTGCTTTCACGTGTTTTGAAAACTTAACTATGTCCAGTTTGAATTAACCCAGACTGGGTTAACATTATTGTGTGGCAGGGTTTATGTTATGTTACAGGTTCATTTTAAACTCATTTGACATTTTACCAGCTTGAATGAAAGAAAAAGACATTTGTTTTAGCTGCATCCAACACACTAAAGCTGCAACTAATGATTGTTTTCATCATCAATAATCCCTTGATTATTTCCTCGGTTAATCGACTAATTGCTTGGTTTATAAAATGCCAGATAATGGTGCATTAAAACATATTCCTAAAGCCAAAGATGACATTATGAAGAAATCACATGTGCCCAAAATAAAAACTTATATAAACAAATCAATGTAGCTGGAACCAGTTAATGTTAAGAAGGTCTACCTAGAAAAGAGTTGTGTAAAAAGTACATTATTTCCCTTTGAAATGTTATGGAGTATAGGTTTAAAGTAGCAGAAGTACCATTACAGATCATTTCCAGACTGCAAATATTTATCTTTTAAAGATGGAAGCTCGGGCTCGTACCTTAATAATGGAGGAGAAACAGGAAGTGGGATCAGGATCAAACCAGGACAAGACCTTCTTCAACTGTCTATGGACAAGACACATTTTGCAGGGTAGGAGCCATAGACTGTATATTTATTAATATTAACGGTCTATTGTAGTAGCCTAGATCGCACCCATGGACTGGAGGCCTAAAAGTCCATCAAATCATAGACTGGAGGCCTAAAAGTCTATCAAATCATAGACTGGAGACCAAAAAAGTCCATCAAATCATTGACTGGAGACCAAAAAAGTCCATCAAATCATAGACTGGAGGCCTAAAAGTCCATCAAATCATAGACTGGAGGCCTAAAAGTCTATCAAATCATAGACTGGAGGCCTAAAAGTCTATCAAATCATAGACTGGAAGCCTAAAAGTCCATCAAATCATAGACTGGAAGCCTAAAAGTCCACCAAACCATAGACTGGAGGCCTAAAAATCTATCAAATCATAGACTGGAGACCAAAAAAGTCCATCAAGTCATAGACTGGAGACCAAAAAAGTCCATCAAATCATAGACTGGAGGCCTAAAAGTCCATCAAATCATAGACTGGAGGCCTAAAAGTCCATCAAATCATAGACTGGAGGCCTAAAAGTCCATCAAATCATAGACTGGAGCCCTAAAAGTCCATCAAATCATAGACTGGAGCCCTAAAAGTCCATGTATTTTATATGTATATATATTTTAATGTTTGTCACTTTTCATATATTTTTAAGTTTTTTGACATTTGTCATTGTTTTTTTTAAAATGGGTCAAATTTGACCCGAGGACAACAGGAGGGTTAAAAACTGCTCCCAAAATGTTCGATTGTGTACATTTTGTTTTAGAAGCCTGATGATTGTATGCAGGTCGCGCCTGCGCAGTAGGCTCGCGTTGACGTCGACACGTGTATTTCCTTAACTGTCTATGGTAGTTTGCACGCAGCATCCTGAGTAACGTCCTTAAACCGAGAGGTGGCAGACACGAGGCTGCACAAGTGGTAGGAAACCTTAGTCAGAAATATATATCAGTCTTGACAACCACTGACGGTAATTTGAGATAAAACCGACCATGACGTAACGTTAGGCTGACCGTTAGAAGCAACTATGAAAGTTAGCTTCCGTACCGATTAGCGTTAGCAACGTTAGCTTCCGCTTAAATTCAAGTCGACTGCTAACTAGCTTCAGTATTGTTTAGCTCCTGCTGAATGGCAATTTACACCGCCGTGAACAACTCTGCTGAGTCACTTTTGGTTAGTCTTGACATCATTTAGTACCCTGTGTATTTAGCGAAACAAAATTCTGTACATTTCAAGTTAAATTTTTCTCGCGGTAACAGTTACCTAATGTTAGCTATGTTAGCTAAAGGTTAGCTATGTTAGCTAACATTGCTAAATTGCTTAAATTCAGGTTCAGGGTGGTATTTTTTTGACAGAGGTTCCTTCACAATATATTGAAGAGTTTGCTTCACAGATATGAAACAAGCTTTGGAGCTTCAATATAATTTGCATATCTCAAAAGATCATTTAAGTATGTTTTTTTTTAGTGTTCCCTCGTGATGTGTCCTTCTTCCCACCATGCACAGCTTGCTTTAATAGAGGTGTTTGCACGGTGTAACCACGTCAAGTCGGTTTTATTTAAAATTACATTTGTCTCAACAATCTGTTGAATATGACATTCTCTATCCTTAGACCCTATATTTAAATAGGTAATAATGTGTCAAAGTTGAAGGGTTTCCTAGTTTATAAAGGCGTATTATTAGTATGTTAAGGTGAAGATTCATGATAGTTTTGTTCTTGTAATTTCTTTTAAAGATTGTGAGTAAATTTTACCAACTTTTCTGTCAGGTTCTGTTATGTGACCGTCCCTAATGCTGCAGCCATGCAATCAGAACAGCAAAAGTAAGTAAATCAGTGTGACAAATAGGAACCGATGCTTATAGTATAATGTAAAATATTTAGGCAAAGTTGTGTCTTAGCGTCTGGATTAGAAATCAACAGCTAAGCTATTAGATAAAGATGTTAAGATATCTTAGTTATCGATTTTACAGATTTTTAAATGAGGAGTCAGTGGCATACAGTTTAGTAGAGAACCCACCTGGTCATAAGGCCATAGCATTTAAATGTGAAATTAATATCTTTTATTTTATATTTTCATCTTTTAAATTGTTTTAGGTTACATAATTAGTTTTTGAGCACTTTCTATAAATCTACTGTAGCTATAACAGTAACTTATAATACTTAACTATTATCTAATATGCTAATGAAAGCAAACTGGTGCTAATATAAATTAATCTATAAGTAGAGCTGGATCTGAATACTCGTTAAATTGGTACGTATTCAAACTTTTCTTTTTTTAATAAATAATGTGCATGCAGGTTTTGCAGCGCTATGTCGTCCATGTCAGCCAAGAATGGATAAATGTTGAGTTACAAGCAAGCGGTCTGTTTGCAGTAGTATGTGTGGTTATACAGTAGCGAAGGGCTTGTTTTCAGGTGATTTGATAAAGGTAAAGTTAATTAAGTAACGAGTGTTGGCTGAGCTTGCAGTCCCACACACTGTTGGTCGTCAATCGTCATTCGTCAGACAGTCCGGCAAAACACAGGTGTTTCCATGCAGCACCCTGGTTTTGAAAGATGCTTTATAAATAAAGTGAGTTACTATTATTTATTTTGGGTCCCTGTTGCAGAAGGTCAGACCAATTCAACTCTTTGGAAAAATAGCAGCCAGACATAAGGTGCCAGGTGGACATCTAAGTCCGTTTTGCAGGGTGAAAGTCCCATGATGTTACAGTAAACAGGAAACACCAGTGCCTCTGTAGCTGACTCAAAGTTTTAAACCTATGAAGGTAAAAAACAAATCACAAGCGCTGATCTGCCCAGGAGTTTGTGTAACAATAGGTGACTGTGTCCTGCTACAACAAAGCAAAGTTGCTTTATCTATCACTTCATCATTTATCTTTTTTTTTCCATTAAATAAAGCTGCCTTCAAGTGCGGTTTTTAATACTCACCGCCACCGAAGCTTAGAATAATTGCTGTTCATTGGCCCAAAAAATGCCCTAACTAAAAGCATCTAAAAGTAACTACCACAGACAAAGGAGCTCATACTGGGGTCTGAAACACGCTACACTATGTATTACTGTCAACCATTTAACTTAGTAGTCCGAATTCTGAGTGGCAAATTGTAGCACTGCCCAGTGCCCTCAAAAATTCCCACAGTGTAACAGAAAAAATTGTGTCCATCCGACAAGGCACCGTCACATTTTATATATGTGGAAAAAAACTCCAGATCGGTGGCGATGCAAAATGAGGATTCCAAGGTTTTTCCTGCAAAGAGAAATTGTTGGTGCCTCCAAAAGAGGTTTTTAAGAGCGTCAAAGGAAAAACACGAAGTTAGAGAAGTCATTGTTTTGTGCCTAACAATGTATCAGAATGCAGGAAATTATTCAAATAAGTCTTTTTAAATTGAAATTGGACAAAAGTGTTAGCTCCGCTCTGTGCTCCGCCGTCGGCCAATAGCCACCAGGTCCGGATTTGTTGCAGGACAACTGCGGCCATGATTGACAGCTGAAGTCTCGAGGACCCGCAAGATCATGTAGAATAGAACCACAAAACCACCAACCATTTGTTTCCATCCAGAGGAGTAGAGGGGAAAAAGCTCTGTGCTGTTTTTAAGCTTTAGTGCAGGGAAATATGATCCACTGTGAGCACGGTCTATTCTATTTTGAAAATTAACCGGATGTTTTATTTTGTTTCTGTGCTCGACTTCCTGTCGCGCACTTTCTGCCGAGTGTTGAATTGCTGCGGAGCTCTCTGGTGTCCGGCAAACATTTAAGTTCCGCGTATCTACTCCGGAGGGCCGTGGATCGCCAGAGCTGGGATGGAGTCGGTGAACAGCCGTTCCGCAGTCAGTGGAAATACACACGTTGACTTTAATGGAAACCTAATCACTCCGCTGCCGTTCCGGAGCAGATCCGCAACCGGTGGAAATTAGGTGTTAAGCTTGTGACACACCAACCAGATAACCGACCCTCGGCAGAAAAGGCAGTAGGACTGATCAGTCTCCCCAAGTTGGTCAGAAAAGTGCCTCGGGACATACTAAAGCGACGAGATGTAATACGTCTCAATTACAGCTGGCGGTGCTAATGTGTATTGTCACCCAAAAATGAAAACCGGCAGCTGATTGGACAAACACATCATGTGGGTCTGGTTTCTCGGGTAATTCAAAGCTAGACTGTCTTGGCGGCTTGTTCGGAACACAATCTCATATGTTACTATACTGTACTCACTGAAACATGTTTCTGAAAACAATTTAAGCGAGAAATAGGTCGTGCAGCAGCTTCTGAATCTTCATTTCAGATCGACAAAGGTCAGTTTAAAAGATTTTCGTCAGATTTTGCGAGACTAGTCCCGCTCATCCCGCTCCTTGTTTCCGGTTTTGCACTCCACCAATCAGATTGGTCATTTGAATCCGACTGCCGGCAGTTCCCGCCTTCCGACTGAGCACACCGGACAGACTCGAGTTACCGACCTCACCAGACTGTTTGACGACCGGTTATCGGGTTGGTGTGTCACGGCCCTTTCACTTGTCAGCTGCTGGTGCTTAAATGAAAGAAGTTATATACACTTACCAAATGATTTAACACTTGTTAAGGTTAATAATATAAGTAATTTAAATTTGCAGGTCTAGTCCATCTGTGCCATGTGCCCTTTGGCCAGTGGACCTCAAGTTAACTCATTTGGACTGGAACCCTGAAGCAACCCTGATACACTTCCAGGGACAGTACATATCCATATGTGAACTTGACTACAACATCTTGCATGGGGAAATTCAAAACATACCAAAGACTAAAGCTGCAGTGGATATCGGAGAGTTTTGCCTCGTGGAAGATTTGACTTCAGGCCGCTGGTATAGAGGAAGAGTTCAAAAAAGAAAAGAAGACTTGTTTGATGTTTTCCTCATCGATCACGGCAACGTCTTGACTGTCGACATCATCCACATATCTTCATGTTCAAACGATCTGTTCATCCTTCCTCCCAAGATAGTTTGTGGCTTTCTTGCAAATGTACTGCTGCTTCACGGTTGTGCGGATTCTGTAGTGGATGCATACTTTTCAAACCTGATTGGAAACAATGTCACAGGTAACATCCAAGCCTTCCTGCCTCACAAAGTGCTCTTATTGGAAGCCCCTGACATTAACGTTGACCTTGTTAGACATGGGTTTGGAAGGCACGTGGACAAAGATACTTTCATCCTCTTGGTCGAGATGCTCACAGAAGTGCCGATCAAACAAAACAAGGAGCCAGTTCCTGACTTACTCATTGAAAAGCCAAGTGGACAAGAAGTCTTCTTCAACCATTCTGGCTTGCAGGGATATGACATATTGTCTTTCTGTGGGCCTAGGTTGAGTTGTGGGACACGTGCTAAAGTGCGTGTAACTGCTGCTGTTAACCCTGGAAGGTTTTACTGTCAGATGACCAGCATGGAAACAGATCTTTTGGAAATGTCAAAGAAGCTGGCTGCAGCTAATGAGTGCCGATCCAAAGAACACAATCAGACAACCCCAGAAAACCTGGGTTTACTGTGCTCAGTCATAAGCAAAGATGGGAAATGGTGCAGAGGCTTTGTGCAGTTTCTCCCAGTCAACTCACAACTTCGAGTTTTGTTAATTGACTACGGGTTCTTTGAATCTGTCAAAGTTGAGAATGTCCACAGCCTACCACCTGAATTCCTTTCAATACCCATCATGGCGTTCCCATGCTCATTGGCCTCCCTTAGCAATCAAGATCAGGTGGTCAAAACTCAGCAGTTGAGTTTCCTCAAAGCAGGCTTGCTTGGAAAAGTCTTAGATGTGGAGATCAAAGGTTTTGACCAAGAACAGCACATGTACTCTATCTCAGTAATTGGTGCTGAAGATAATCATGTGAAGGAACCAGAGCCCAAGCAAGCGCATCCTACAATGAAGATTGAGTCAGTTTTTGATACAGCAGAATTGTCACCTGAAGGTGGCTATTTATACAATGAAACAATCATGGGTGAAGCATTGGGTAAAACACTGGATGCAGAAGAGGTGCAGGTAGGCTCTGTCTTTGTGGGCTATGTTGAGCATGTCCAGAATCCAAACCGCTTCTGGATGAGAACACAAAAACGCAATGATGAGTTTGAAGAAATGATGAAGGAATTGGCAGATTACTACAATCAAGTGAAGCTGGAAGAAGATGTGCTGGTGAAACCAGAGCTTGGGACACTGTGCTGTGCAGTTTATGAGAAAGACATGCATTTCTACAGGGGTATTGTGACAGACACTCTTAAGCATGGAGCTGAAGTCCTTTTTATGGATTTTGGAAACATTGAGAAGGTGCCACATATGTTGATCAAGAAGATACCAGAGACATTTGCGAGCAAATCAGCATTTGCCTTCTGCTGTACTCTTGTAAATGTTGTTCCTCTGGATGAAGTCTGGACCAGCGCCAACTCTGACTTTTTCAGACAAGCTGTGTCAAACAAAGCCTTGCTAGTCCATGTTGTCCAAAAGAGAAAAAACACATTTGTTGTTGATCTTCATGAGATGGGAAGTGACACCAATCAAAGTATCACTGAGCTCCTGATCTCTTGCAAAAAAGCTGAATACTGGAACAACATTGCCATAAAGCCTGTGGTGCAGAACAACACAGATTTGACAGAAGAAACTGTGCGCCCAAGATGTAGGGTGACTTCAGACATCAGTGGAGATGCAGAGCAAATGAAGTATTGGGAGGAGAAAGAGACAACATGCAAAAATCAAACTGAAAAGGCCCAAGCCTCTGCAAGCTTTAAAGCCCTAAGAATCAAGCCTGGGTGTAATTTTGCTGTGCGTTGCTCTTGCATCAGGTCTCCTTTAGATTTCTGGTGCCAGCCTCTAGATACGGTTCCAGCTTTGGAGGAACTGATGGATGAAGTGAATCAATATTACTCAACTCACACAGTTCCCCTCCAATCAGGGGATCAATGTTGTGTCACAAAGTCACCTATAGATGAAAGATGGTACAGGGCCTTCATCATAGAGAAGCAGAACGGTTATGCCAGAGTGATGATGGTTGACTATGGCTTTACCTGCCAAATCAGTGAGCACAATGTGCAGGCAATATTGCCAGAATTTGTTCATTTGGAAGGACAAGGTTTCAGGTGCAGCCTTTCCAACCTGATTAAACCTGCTGACCCCAAGAACAGTGGGAATTGGAGTCCGATGACTTGTAAGTGGCTAAAAGATTTTGTCTTTGACAGTCCCAGTGGTCTCAGATGTAAAGTTGTCTTTCAGTTCAATGTAAAACACAGAGGGCTGTGCAATGCTGTGGAACTTTACAACACCCAAACCCAACAGAGCCTAACAGATTTTCTCTCAGAACACGGCCTGACAAGAGAGGAGACTATCTCGACAAAACAACAGTTAACAGTGTTTCCAGAATCTTTTGTCTACTCTTCATTTAATCTAAGTCCTGGAAATGAAGAACAAGTCTACATCACTCATGTAAGTAGTCAGTGGGAGGTCTACTGTCACCTTGAGAGAAATGTTGAAAGCATTCAAGACCTTGAAAGGAAAATCTCAGATGAAGGTGAGAAGATGATGCAAGCCAGTAAGAGAGCAGTTTTCAGGAAGCTGTGCCTGGCAAAATACTTTGATGGTCAATGGTACAGGGGCGTGGCACATCATGTTCAGTCACCTCTGCATCTCAGTGTGTTATTTGTGGATTATGGAAACACCAAAATATCTGAGAAAACCCATGTCATGTTTATCCACGAAGACTCTGATTTGTTGTCCACACCCATGCAAGCACTGAAGTTTTGCCTTGCTTCAGTGTCCAAAGAAGAGCTCTATGCAGATGTCAAAGAATGGCTTGATGGTGCAATACTCAACAAGCAAGTAAGAGCTGTCATAGTTGGAGAGAATGAAGATGGTTCATTTGATGTTAAACTATTTGATGGAGATGTCAACATCAATGAGAAGGTAAAGGAGATCATTCTCAGTGTTTCACCGAAACCAAAGACAAAAAATGAAACTCTCCTTACAAAGAGCTCAATGAACTGCAAGAGTCAACATAAAGGGAAGTCTTCAAATTTCCCCACATTGAAAACCAGATGCACTCAAGTTGGATTTGCACCTCACAAAAAGAAAGAGAAAACAAAAAACTATGTTCATGGGAAAGCTCAGAAGAACACAAAAGTAAATCAACAAAAAGAGTACTATGATACAAACACAAAGTCAGAACAATCACAAAATACAGACACGGAAAGCCCTCAGCTCTCGTGTTTGCCGGACATGAAAGTGAGCCCCGGTTTCAAGGCAAAGTGTTATGTCTCCTACGTCGACTCGGTCAACAGTTTTTACCTTCAACTGTCGGATGATGAACCTGCCATCTTGCAAATGGCCGAAGATCTCAACACAAGTGTCTTAAGAGATTCCTTGAAGACTACAACTGTTTTGAGATTCAATGACCTTGTTCTGGCTGAGTATGAAGAAGACGGAGCTCTGTATCGTTCTGCTGTGAAGGCCTGTGGAGGAAGTTCCAGTTACAAAGTTGAGTTTGTGGACTATGGAAACTCTGCATTCATTGGGAAGGAGAAGATCTACTCCATACCGAAGGAGTGTCTCTCTCAGCCAAGATTCGGCATATCGTGCTCCCTGTTGGACACAAGCACATATGAAAATGATGCTTCTTTCATTGATGCTGTAATGGAGAAGCCTCTCATGGTTGATTTTGTCCGTCATAATAAAGTTCAATGGGAAGTCAAGGTTGAGCTTTTTGAAGAAGCCACACTTGAAGCAGCTGTTGAAAATAGCCCTGAAACCAAAAAAGAAGAGAAATCAGGTTCATCTGAAATAGAAGAGAAAGTGACATCCTGTGAGCAAGTGAGCACGAGTGAAAGAGCTACCGTTGATGGTGAAAACGCCGAAAGAACTCTTGATGGTGACCACTTCCTGCTGGAACCGACACTTGCTACACTGTCAAATCAACTAGAAGAACCTAGAAATTCACCCACCAAAAACAATAAAACAAAAAGTGATTGTGCAGATGCAATCATACACCCGACTATTCAAGCTAAAGACACTGAGAATGGTACAGTTCTGTCGGTCCTGAGTAACAGTAATTTTTACGCCAGACTTAACAAGGCCGGTGAACTGCTTGCTGCATTGGAAAGTAGGATAGATGACAACCTATACAAGTGCCAGATTGTGCCTGAAGAGAATGTCACACAAGGCTATAAGTGCTTAGTTCAGGTAGACAAGGACAAACGGTGGCACAGGGCTGTTGTTCAAAATGTAGGCCAGGGAAAATGCCAGGTCCTGCTCGTGGATCAAGGAATAACAGAAGAAATCCCAAGCGACTCGATCCGACGACAGTGTAGCAGGCTGACAAATATCCCAGACCTTGCAGTTTTGTGCAAGGTAAACTCCCTTGGGTTCAGTGAAGGAGATGGTGTTCACGAACTGTGGTCTGAAACTCTTAAACCACTGATCGGCAAAGAAGTCAAGCTGACGTTTGTGAGTTATTCAGAAGATGATAAACTGTGGCATGTAGAAATAATCGTGAATGGACAGTTCCTTGTTCCTCAACACACAACCACACTGCAGCAGAATGAAGAGGTGCTAGTGTTACCCGCTAAAACTAAAGTAGAAGGATCCATCTTGGACAGAAGTGCTACTCAGCAACTTGTCTTTGCTCCTATTGATATAGACAAAGCATATTCTGGCTTTGCTGCTGCAGTGACAACTCCCTTTGAGTTTACGGTCGTTCTGGAGGACAGGCTTCTTGTCATGAACAAAGTGTCCATCATGCTGGATGCCCTCCCTGGGCAGATGGCTCCTGTTCCTGAAGCCCACCTCGTCCCTGGCACCTGCTGCCTATTGAAATCGGTCGCCAAGAACAAGTGGTGCAGGGCTGAAATTGTACACATCGACACCACAGCAGTCCTCAACCTGGTGGATTACGGCCACTGCGAATGCATCTCGTACGAAGACTGCTCCAAGCTGAAGACGCTTCCTGAGGAGATCTCAAACCTTCCGAAAGTGACGTACCCCTGCGTCCTGAGAGGGGTTGGAGTGGACGGACAGTGGACGGATGAAGCAGCTGTCTTCTTCCAGCAGTGTTTGTACCAGAAGATCCTCCAGATCATCTTCAGAGAGTTTGTGTCAAACACACACTGGAAGGTGGACATTCTGGTAGATGGCGTCCATGTTGCCAAGGAGCTGGTGGATGCTGGACACGCCAAATATATGGACGTCATGCTAGGACTGAGGTATGCCCTTTGCATTGTCCTTTCCATTACTTTATTTAAACTTTTATTGAAGGGAGTTTAAGTCAGCTCTTCAGTTTATATTTCACAATTAAGTTAAATGGTTAAGTATCAAATGAAGACAAATTTGAATTAGTTATACACATTGCTTTGGCTCATTGTTTTAAGAAAAGACTTGAAAATGTAATAAAAGCAGGATCAAATCTGAGAAATCGGTTAGAATTAATGAAAACATTAGTAGTTCTTTAGCATGTTATCCTCCATTTTTCCAAAATAAGCTGACTTTAACATCCAGAAACTGTAAACCCATAAATCCACTTCATGCAACTCTTAACCCCTTAACGCCTACTGTCATAAATATGCGACAAACCGTTTAACTTAATTAACCAGCCGAGATAGCGTCTTC
>NC_048424.1:1140248-1141433 GCF_013103735.1 Etheostoma cragini | reverse complement strand
GTTCCTTTACATTTACATTAGTTCCTTTACATTTACTGTTCATTAGTTCCTTTACATTTACATTAGTTCCTTTACATTAGTTCCTTTACACACTTGCCAACCCTTTTCTCAGGAATTTCTGGAAATGCTCGTCTAGTAAAATACACGTTATAGGTGTAAAAAAGTTTTGGATTGACAGTAAACTACACTACGGGTTAGGGTTTTATCTGTCTTAATGTTTTTACTTGTGTTTTACTTGTTTTATGAATTTGTCTTGAGGAAAAAGGAATAAGTATAAAGGTTGTGTAATACAGAGAAAGAAAGACTCGAAGGGTAACACTTTAAAGAAAATGTGTGCATGTGTAGCGTCGAAAAAAGACACGAAAGGCAGCGCTAGATCGGCTTAATTAGTGTGAAGAAGAGTCCAAGGAGACGAAAGGTAACGTCTCTAAAAGTAGAGTCGTGAAGGGTAGAGACACTGAGGTGATCACCAAAGGAAGCAGTAACATGGACTAATTAGTGTGAAGGTAGTCTCAAGTGGGTTAGGGGGTTAGGTTATATCTGTCTTAATGTTTTTACTTTTAACTGTTTATACTTGTGTTTTCTCTGTTTAACTGATTTTGTGTAAAGCACTTTGAATTGCCCTGTTGCTGAAATGCGCTCTACAGATAAAGCTGCCTTTCCTTACAAGCTAACGTGTTTGTAGCTGCGTTACACCAGAGAATATTCTCCAAAAACACACCAGCGATGCTGTCTTTTACGCCAATAAACAAAATGTATTTTAACTGTTCTTACATCTCTTGGATTTAGACGCAACGCTGAGTGGCACCTTCCCCTTCTCTTCTTCATCAGATGAGTCCAGCGAGAGATCGGACTTCCCATCTTCATCTTCCTGACAACACTCTTCATCACTGTCAGGGCTGTGAGGAGCTGCTTTATCCGAGCTCTGTTCCTGGAACCTGAATGTGTCACAAATAAGGTTAGGTTTTAGATATTTTGCTTGAAAATGTGAACCCTTTATACTTTTTTCCTGTCTTGGTAGCAAACGTGACTGTTTTTCTGATATTATGTTCAGATTTTGCTGAAAAATACCTTGATTTAAAAAGAGATTAAAATGATTACCGAGCATTAACCCCTTAACGCCTGAATTTATATAGCTGTATATAAAAAAATGTTTTATGTGTGTTTTTGCCTTTAATTAGATGG
>NC_048424.1:1136062-1140148 GCF_013103735.1 Etheostoma cragini | reverse complement strand
AGTAAATGTAAAGGAACTAATGAACAGTAAATGTAAAGGAACTAATGAACAGTAAATGTAAAGGAACTAATGAACAGTCCTAATGTCACCTTGTTTTGTTTGTTGTTTCAGGTCTCTTGATGTGAAGCCGTCTGGTTGGAGCAGCACTTCCTGATCAATGGATACGATCCCCTCATTCAGGGTCTTTGTGTATTAATGTTGATAGATTTTAAGTTTGTTTTTTTGTTTTGTTAATTAAAAAAAATGCAATCAAACTGAAATGTTTTGTTTTGATTAGGTGAACTAAATATGAATTAGCTGACCACATACATGCATATTATTTAGTTTACTTTTAAGATTTACAATTTGGGTCTTGTGTAGAATACATTTTAAACTTGACATTTAATTTAACATTTGAGCTTTGCTTATTCTTATTTTGCTCTCACGTACTAAACTAGTAGTGGAAGAAGTTTAATTTAAGGGTGTGGGAGATCTGAAAGGTCCAGTTCATGACCCACTAGAGTGTGCTGTTGAGCCAGGAAGACTCAGACTCTGGTGGACGCCGTTTCCTAAAAAATAATCAAAATGTGGTCAAATTGACCCGTTTCTAAGTGTTTTATTTCAGAAATATTAGATTTCTTTTAACCAAACTGCCCAAAATAACATGGATGATTCCATATGCTCCTCAGGTGACATTAATGATTACTTTCAATAAATTTTAATTTTCTTTTTTTTATTATGGTTTCAAACCAGTATCAGGACTGAACTTTGACATCTATCCATCTGAGATCCACTCAACATCCTCTGATATTAACTATTAGTCCAAATAATTGATAATTTCTGCCTTTTTAACTTAAACCTTATAAGTAATTTGATATAAATGAGGTTTGTTGACCATGAATTCCATTAACAGGGGTAAAACATGTAATTAAACTAGCTCAGGTTTTTTTTTAAAGCGCCAAAACCTGGAAAAAGTGACAAATAAATAGGAAAAGCACAACAAAAATGTCAAATTTTCAATTTGGACAAGTTCATGGTTTACGGGAAGACAACACAAGTATAAAGGGTTAAATGAATTCTTAAAAAATGAAATTGCTTGAGCTCTCTGGCTCAATGTTTCAGCTTTCTGTGGCGTGTTAAAGGAGTAAAAGGTTAATGTCAGAAGTGGGATTCGAACCCACGCCTCCAGGGGAGACTGCGACCTGAACGCAGCGCCTTAGACCGCTCGGCCATCCTGACATCTGATGATGTGGTGATACGGGTATAATTTGTAGTACAATAACACAAAAAAGCAGGTGGGGTTGTACCTGTTGCAAGAAGCAGCTATTACACAATCTACTGGGCTTTTTAGTGCGTTTTCAGTGCGTTTTGTTTTCTACTCGCATAGTTTTAAAACCTTCTTGTCAGCGATGGAGGGAGTGACGTTTCCTGTTTACTGCACGAGACTTTCACATCACCCCAAATCGGACTGCCAAGTGTGACAGTCAGGGTTGGCAACCAGCACGAGAGGAAACAGCAGCCCGCTCAATTCACCTTCTATGAATCGAGAGTAAAAGAACGGTATGGATTGGACCCATTGACTGTGGTGTGTTTACGTACCCTTTAGATGGCAGTGTTAAAGCACAAAAAGCACCCTGTATAATTTTTAGTATGATAGCTTGGGGGAAAGGGGAGAATTTAAGATGTTCTGCAAAGCCATAGATTTCAATGTAAACTAGTTAAGATCCTTTGATTTAGGAAAAAAAAAATTGCAGCAAAGGGGCATTTTTTTTATCTAATGATGGTGTGAATTATATTTTAAATAGACTATTATGTAAACTTAATTGGCCCTTGAACAGACTGTTGATTAGGAAGAACAGTTTTTAGTAATTGAAAAAGGTCCGTTAACATGCGGTTCTCTGTGAAATGACCATGAAGTTGGCCAATGTTGATAATGTAATATATTAACCAAAAAGGGCTGCGGCGCTGTCTCTTCTTCTCACTTTAACCACAAAGTCGGCGGTTCGACTCCCGCCTCTTTCTGTCCGCATGTAGAGAAGTCATTGAGCGAAACGGCGAATTTAAAGTTGCTCCCTGGGCGAAAAGTTTAGACCGATTTAACTTTTGGAGAAACGCAACCTGATGTCATCCTGCAGTAGCCAATCAAGTAAAAAGAAGTCAGACCTCAGTGTTTTATCCTGAGTCAATGTGAGAGTCATACAGTTAACATCACTTCCTCTATCGCTGCCACAAGAAGATCTAAAATATGAGGGTGAAAACATGACTTCACTGCCCAGGAGTTTGTGTAACAGCTGTTTCCTTCAAAAACGAAGCACAGTACCTGTTTTTATTTCTCTGTCAAATGAAGCTGCCTTCAAGTGCAGTAGGAAATGTTGAAATCCAAAAACGATCTGCCGGAAAACAATTGTCAAAGTAGAATAAAGTTCACTTTTGCTACATTGGAGGGTTGAATAACCGGATTAGCAGCTCCACTGCTCATTAAATGCTCAGGGCGGGTAAGAGCAGAGGTTAAGTTTCACGGTTTTACTGTGTACATTTGCAATAATAAAGTCAAATATATCTTTTAACTGTCAGAGCTGAACACACCACAAAGAAAAGGAGCAACCTATAGCAATATATACTGAGTATTGATCATAAGCAGGAGAGGGTTAACATATGTGCTAATAATTGGCCAGACTGTTTCTGGAGGCCATTAGTCTCCCTTTGATTGAGATTGACTGTCCCAAATACTAAATTATTTAGAACATAGTCTTTAATATTAGCAAAGAGCCCAAATCATAGACATAATAAAGACTAGATGGTCCATTGGTATAATAAATTGATAGTTAAGGACAATTTGGTTGTACCATAAATTACACACTTAATTTAAAATGGCAGTGGTATTAATTTAAAGTGGTAGAAGTATTTAGTGTTATTAAAAGGAAAAAAGTAACTATTTTTGATAAAAGACCACACTTTGAGCCTGCACTGTTGAAAAATCTGTATTTATTAATGATTTACAAAAGGCTAAACATGAAACCATTTAAATGATTCAGTTCATTCTGAAACCTAGAAAGGAGTTGCTGCTGTTGGGGGAGAGGAGGAGAGACAGAGTGGGCTCTGGTGTTGGACACGGCAGGTATTATTACAGCATCTTATCATGTAGAATCGCTTCAGAGGAGGATCCGGAAGAGAGAAAAAGTAAATAAATCCACACGGGATAGAGTCAAACTGCAGAAGAGAGATACATTTCAATTTTTATCATTTTAGGTCTTTATTTTGAAACTGGAGGACACACACCGGGTCGGAAGTGCGCTCCTCAACATCAGCAGTGTTGGTGAAAGGGACAATGGGAACTGTGTGTGTGTGTGTGTGTGTGTGTGTGTGTGTGTGTGTGTGTGTGTGTGTGTGTGTGTGTGTGTGTGTGTGTGTGTGTGTGTGTGTGTGTGTGTGTGTGTGTGTGCGTGTGTGTGCGCGTGTGTGAATCACAATTCTGTCAACTTGACTCCAATCCTAAAAAAAAACACCATCTGGATCTCCCTGACCTCGGCTGGTGTAAAAACTGAACACTTCTCTGTCTCTAATGCAGAATAACACCGATTAGCACAGTACGAGAGGTCCCAAATGTAATCCACTTGTTAAAACAGTTTGCAGAGATACACAGTTAATATTTAAAAAAAGAAAAACAAGTTTTTGTGCAAGTGTGTTTTTTTTCCCCACAATGTTTGAAATAAATATCTGTAAAGCAAACAAGGACTTAAAGAATAAGAGCGTGAAAACCAACAATCACATCGTCAAAAATCTGTTTTTCTGGCTTGAATTTCGGGTACAATGGATCCAATTAATCTCACACAACTCTGCAAAGAATGACCGTTTGATTTAAAATAAAATGAGTTACGTCAGATCACAAAGATAAACTCCACTGACGGGGCGGGGGGGCAGCAGGGAGACGGTCCAGTTTTAGCAGAACTTCCTGTCCAAAATGCTGTTAAATCACATTAGTGTTGCAGTTTTTAGTAGCCTGGCAGCTTCCTACAGTAGTAAAAGAGTGAGACACTTGTGGACCCAGATATTTACAGTAATGTTGTGCACTTAAAGATCCTTCTCTGGACTGTTAGGACCCCCCCC
>NC_048424.1:1133792-1135962 GCF_013103735.1 Etheostoma cragini | reverse complement strand
ATATATATATATTTCACGTCCACAGAATGAGCAGCGTGTTATGATCGTTGGTTTTCTCTCCAACACTCACCAGTAAATTATTTACCATGTAGAAATATCACTTCTACCAAAAAAGGTGATTTATGGTGTTGGTGATGTCGGACTGCTATCATTTGGTACATGTAGTTTTGTTGGTTGGACGATCACTTTGTTATTGTGACTACATTTCTCGCTATTTTTAGACGTGTTATTAATTAATTAAATAATGTAGAACATAATCAGCAGATGAATCCATAATGAAAATGATCGTCAGCGGTTCAACAGGAGCTCCACGTCAGCGCACTCAGTGCAACCTGCACAATCCGTTTATTTACCTTTCAGCATATTATTTATTATTATTATTTTAATTTATATTATAAAAATAAAAATATTTATAATTATTTATTTAACAGTTGCACTTTTTTTTTCCCATCCTGTACATATTCAAATATTTGTTCTTTTATTGTATTCATATCATTATTTATTGTATATTGTATGTATGTATGTATGTATAATTTCCCTAGTATTTCATTTATATTTATATTCTGTGCTTTGTGACTGATTTTGCTGCTGGAACACTGGAATTTCCCATTTTTCTTGGGACCAATAAACATCTATCTATCTATCTATCTATCTATTTATCTATCTATCTATCTAAGTGGTATGCTAATGAGTTAGTAAACCAGACAACGGGAAGAAAAAGAAGTGTCTCACCCCTTCGTCCATTTGTCTCGCGGGTCAATGTGGACTTCTCCCGGTCCTACAAGTCCTGCTGAGTTTCCAGTGTACGAGTCAAATCCTGTCCGGGGTCCAGGAGTCACCCGGCCGACAGACAGGGCAGGAAGAGAAGAGTCAGCATCGTTCATATTACAGCTTCTTATGTGAAAACGTGATGGCGAAGCTGCTGGCTGTCAGGTCTCTGGTACCCCCCCCCCCCCCCCCCCCCCCCCCCCCCCCCCTACTCCCATCAGTTATAATGAATTAGACATGTTTGTATTTTATATTACAACAAAAAGTGGAAAACTCATGTTAGATTCCCATAACGGTTCAGATAACGGAGCAGAAACCAGGGTCCCCTCAACCAGCAGCTTCTCCAGTCCACATCGCTTCGTTTCCCACAGACCAGCAGGAGGACAGGGAGAGAGGGAGAGAGGAAGAGAGGGAGAGAGGGAGAGAGGGAGTGGGTTCTGGAGGAACAACCACGTCTCGTTAAAGAAGAGCAGCGAGACAGAGCGTCACAGAGCTATTAAAGGGCCATTCCAAAGCAGGGACCGTGGTCTGTGGAAGGGTCCGAGATCACAGGCCCGGGTCACCGTCCAACATGTCTGACTGCTGAAAACCTGGACACCCGTCTGTCCTGAGACATCTACATCTGAGACATCAGATTGCCTTTTTCCTCATTTAGATCCAATATTGAACTCATAGAAACAGTGAATTAAATCACAGTTATGGTAGGATTTGTGTAATATTTGGACTCCAGATATTTAATATCCGAGCCAAGTTGTGAAGAAAAGAGGGTCCGTTACTACCCTGGGCTGTGTTAAGGCCCGGAGGGTCTTCCATGAGGAGGGTGCCTGCGACCTGTGACCCCCAAAGGAGACATTAATCAGTTGGCTCATGTGTCCCTGTGTCTTTCCTACACCCCCAGTTCCGTCCGTCCTAAAGCGAGACGCAGCCGGAGCCAGATCTGCCTGGGAGTCCTGCGTAGGCTTTTTTACAAATCAACACTACAGCAGGAAAGAAACACGATAAGTTCCATTTTATAATCGTTGAAGTATAAGTTATCCAATATATTCTGTATTTTCCTCAGTGTCAATAAATCTAAAGACTAAAACCTAATAAATAAAAATGATGCCAGTTATGTGTTTAAATTGAGAGCTGAAACCCTGCAGTCTGTTTAAGGCCAAATACTTTACAGCAGGATACCATCCACCCCTAGGAGGAAGTGCTGGATCCAAACAGAGAAGAAGAGTTCTTCTCTAGTGTTGTGTTAATGATTGAAAAGAGCGCCTGAACCCTTCCAGATGACTGCAGGTATCAACCCGGGACTTTAAATATCAAACATCTCGACTCCACTTGGTTGCGGTTCAAAAAACACAACTTGGGAGTCTAAATGCATGTTGTGTTTCAGATGAAATGGAAAGGAGGGGGG
>NC_048424.1:1132797-1133782 GCF_013103735.1 Etheostoma cragini | reverse complement strand
CACAGTGACAGGGTGTGAACCCAGATGGACTCTTCCAGCTGGCAGCTCCTAAGCCCTTTTCTTTGGCTTTCTTTGGCTTTCATGGCGCGACAACAGAGCGAGAGATCCTAAGTGCAGTCTGGGACGAGATCAAGCCGGGTCCCACTTCAGCCTCTAAACCACATCAACGCAGACTGGCAGGGAACAAAGGAACCACAGAGAAACAATAACACAACATTCCTCTGTGGAGCCAAAAGACATTTAAATTAAACTTCTGGCTCTGCGATTGAAAAATCTCCAGATTGACAAAAAGAAGTCATGCGCTGGTTTTTCACGGCTTCTCAAAGGTTGAGAATGTTTTCCTTTGATTCTGGTTCAGGTCTCCTGGAGGCTAAAACAACGCTTTGTTATTCTGTACCAACGGTTTGATCTTCCTTTGTGAGGCAAACTGGCGTCAGTGTTGTTTCTTCTTGTGGTTTCTGTTCTTATTACACTAAAATATCTGCGTTTCAACAAAAAGAACACGTCTGTTTTTTATGTTTTTTTGTATTAAAGTCAGACTCAGAGCTTTTGGAGCTGCCAGCTGATCAAATCACACACATTTCAATACATTTTGGAGATTCATATGTCAGGGGAGCCAGAGACTCAGGTGCCATTTGGTCACCTGAACCTGCCGCAATGCCCTGTGGGAGTTGTAGTTAGTTTGAGTGAAGCAGCAGCGTTAGACAGCAGAGACACAGACAGGCGAGATGAAGGACAAGCCGAGACAGGCTGACAACAAAGCACATACAGGGAGTCCAATTATTGGGAAGGCAGGTTAACAGACGGGCCAAGACGTAAAAAAAGATTAAATAAAGATTAAATAAAGACTAAATAAAGACTAAATAAAGACAGCAGCCTGATGGAAGCTACGCACAGGCAGTAAAAAGCAACAGACATCCAGCCGGTTACTGAGTGAGCTGCTGGCAGCCAGAGTCCAGTGGGGTGCTTATGATGCATGTTTGTG
>NC_048424.1:1125295-1132606 GCF_013103735.1 Etheostoma cragini | reverse complement strand
GGTTTATTTTGAAGGGGCAGGCAGTGGTTTCCTGGACCTCAGGTAGAGACGGCATTTGTAGCTCTGTTTGTCTGTGGATGTTCAGATAGCTTCTCTACGTCCTGATATGAAGTCATGTCTGCTTGTGCAGACGTTACTCAGCCTCTGGATCGTCTGACAGTTGGTTTTTGTGCCTTATTTAAACAATTATAAACATTTTCTTTTATCAAAAGGTCTAAAATGGCTCGTTAAAAACAAAGCAATGGCTTCTGCAACCTCTTTGTCTACGAGGTGTGACTAAGATTAATTAAGAGTAATTACTTTACTCGTCTTATTTGCATAACTTCAAGAAGTAAAATGAAAAGATTACTTTATGTATTTAGAAATTAAGCCTAATTTTGTGTAGTACAAATATTTTGACTCTTGAGTTAATCATCAACTCCTTAGATTTACTTTGGTTCATAACTAATGAGCTAGACCTGAGACATGAAATAAAACTCTAATCTTCTTCATACTAAAGACCGATGTTTTTTTGGGCTTAAATCTGAACACAAAGCCCAAATCAAACCATAACAATACCGCTTTGCACAGAAAGTGTCTGAGGTAAAGTGATCCACTAGACAGCTGACTGCAGCGTGACCCCGCTACGGTTCGACATCACTCTGCATCAACGAGGCCTTTTAAAGATAAGCAATCTTGACAAAACATTTGACAAGGATAAACCAAGAAGAACAGCTGTTTATTATTTGATCTATGTTTAAAAAAAAAAAGACAGTTTGATCTGTTTTTAGAGGGAACTACGGCCCTGAGCCGGACCTTTAAAACCCTGACTATAAGCAGCTGTAGTGGATTATCTGCCACTAGGAGGCGCTGTGGTTTGAGCCGACTGAGGTACACAGAAGCTCAGAGTTTAGATTTTAAAAACAGCCACAGACAAAGAAGAGGCCGTTCACTCAACACACCGCTGCCGTGTGCATATGGCCGTGTTTATGAGATGAAAGCTGATTTTAATCAAGCGACTGATGGAGATTGTGTGAAGCCAATGGCGCGTCTCCTTCCCTTTGAAGCCAACACCGCTAAGCAGAGCCACGGGGCAGGAAGGGGTGAGGCAGGCCGCCTCCCCCCCCCCTCATCCCAAAGCAGCGACAAACCAGACACAAAGGAGGCGGCGAGCGACAACACCAACAGTACTATGATTGGCTCTGATGGGTCTCGACCTGCAGCGAGAAGTGATGGCGTGATTATCGATTGCTTTTTCTGTCTGCTAGTGCTGATCTAGGGAGGGAGTTTGATTGGAGGGGATACAATTACTGGGGGGACAGGAGGTGTTCGGACAAACCAACATTAAAATAAAAAAAAATAAAAAAAGACAATCCGATGTGCCCGAAGAGAGGGAGGGAAATTTCCACATGTATAAAAATAACAAAAAGTGATGAACGGAGGGATTGATTGACGACAAAAATATTTGGACAAAGATATAAAAAGGAGGGAAAAAGTAGACAGTGGAAATGAGAAGGTAGAACACCTTTCTACTGAAGGTCAAAAATGAAGACACAGGAGAACTAAGCTAAAGTAAATAAAGAAGTGAGTGAATGAGAGGGAGGGATGGGAGCTGCGGAGGGCGCTGTGGCGAGCCTGGCTCCGGCCTCCTCTCTCTGGGTCTACCTTTAAAGCCTCCGGGGGGCATGGAGCTGGGTTTGGCAGGAAGGGGGGGGCCTGTACTGTTGGAGTTGTTGTCTGGAAGCTGGAACGAGCTAGACAGGAAGATGCCGTCTGAAAGGGGGCGGGGCTTGCGCGCAGTGGGCGGCGGCCGCAGCCTGGTGTGATTGGGCGAGGCGGAGGCCGGGAGGTCGCCGTACGACTTCCTGGTCGCCGACAGCTTCACCTGACCTGATTGGTTGATGCCGCCGCCACTCCCTGCTTTGGTGGCGTCCTCCTCGTCCTCCTCATCGCCCCCGTAGGAGACAAACTTGGCGGTGTAGAGCGTGTCGGGGGAGGTGACCTGGGTTTTGAGGTAGGAGGTGTTTCTCTGTGGGGGGGGCGGGGGGGTGTTAGTAGGGTTGTGGGGGACGGGGGGTTGGTAATCCCGGGGCAGCGGGGGCCGATACAGACCGGCCGGGTCGTCAGGCGACAGCAGCTTTCTCTCGGCCTCCTCGTGCTGCCGGCGCCGCTCGGCCTCCAGGCGAGTGTAGTACTCCTCCTCCTGTCTCCTCTATGGGGGGGGGGGGGGGGGGGGGGGGGGACAACCCGTTAGTAAGCTCCACTCTCATTGGCTCTCCCCTCACCATGGACACTCACTAGCTAATCAGATACAGACATATTCAACTAGACAGAAAACGCTCCACTACCCATCTTCAACCACGGGTAAAACCACATCTGTCAATTAATCCAGACTCTTCTGGGCCAAACTACACCTGGTGTAACTGTTACCACGGTAACTACAATACACAACGATCTGGTACAGTACAAACACCAAGTCCAGCATGCCTACCAATTTCACAAAACTAAAGCTTTTAAATTCCTCTCATGATCATCCTCTTATGCTTCACAGTAAATCCAAGAACAGTTTCCTAAATGTTGCCACTGAGCTGGACTTAACCAAACTAGCTTGCCACAAATACCAACTGGTCCTCCGACACCTGACCTGATCTTGCTTAATCACCAGGGACCGCAACGTAAACATGTCCAGGATTTAGTCGTTCTGCCCCTGACAAAGTCTCATATTTTCTAGTTGGTCCACCTACCAACTTAATCTGGCATTTGGCATCTAAGTCTAGACGTAAACCTGTTCCTGGACCAGCCGGTCTACCACCATCTCTCCTCGCCCTCATCACTGTGGGAGTGTATGCATGTGTGCACTAACTGTGTGTCCATATGTTCCTTTGTGTCCTCAGGGTAGACTATGTGGTTTTTAGGCTGGGCGTTTTGATCCGAGCCCACCCGGTCTCCGCCGACCCAGCGCTACACTCCAGAGAAGCGGTCTGTGATGTTACACGTGAATCTACGCTGCAGGAATGTGTTTGGATGTCTGGGTTTGGAGCTAGGCCAGCTGCTCCGGGTCACCAGCGGTCAATGTCGATGCTTCTGAAGTCAGATTATCTTCGTGGTGGTTTTTGTTTGTTTGTTTGTTTGTTTGGGGCCGTTTTATGTAGACGTAACCTCTAGCGCTGTGGGTGCATCCGGGCGGCTTTTGATGGTTGGATCAGCCCAGTTGGAATCTGAAGAAACTGGGAGGGATTAGTGGGTGTGTGGGTTTGAATGAGTGGGTGGCTGGGTCTCTGAATATGTACAGTATGGATGGCAGAGGGCGGGAATGAGTATAGATTTCTGTGTGTGTGTGTGTGTGTGTGTGTGCATGAACTGAGTTTAAAGCATGTGGTTTTTGGGAAAAGTGGGAGGGTGGGCGGCATTCCCTAGACATGGTTTCTGAAGCGATGCTGGATGGAAATGGTAACAAAAAAAAATACATTCAATTAAATAAACTCACAAAATCATAACTGCTTCCCCCCCAAAAAACTGAAATAACTGAACTTCCTGACACACACCGACAACAACAACAACAAGATGGGAGTCCCATGCTTGAGGTGGGTGGGAGCACATAACATGACACGGCAACACGTCACATTGGGTGGGGGGGGGTATACAAGATGAGGACATGCATTTGGACATTTAAACAATAAACAAACAGCATCAGACAGTCTTAACTTCTTAAAATCAATATATCTTAAAGATGGTAGTTTTAAAAGGTCTTAAAAAAATCAACTGACTCAATGAAACAAATACATCTACAGATACTTTTGACTTCTTTTCTACTTTTTTCTAACCTCAGCAAGTCATGAAATTAGTCCTATTAGAGCGATATTATAATGTATATTTAAAAGAAATATAAATGGGAGTTTAATAAATGACCAGTGGTTTGATCAGTGGTCTACAGATCACAGGACAAAATGCAACAGAATAATGGCATCAGGGTGAAGTCAGTGGACAAGACACAATGATAAAAACAAGCATATGTTTCATTTAACACTGGTTGGTGGGTGTACACCAGATCACACTACTGGTCATTTAAAACAACCCAAGTACAAAATAAAGTCCAAATATGTCTACTTTACGAGACATTATATGGACATGTAGCATTGTTAAATTCGCAGAGTACCCTAAATGAAGTCATTGCAGAAAGTATTCACTTGTTGCAGACTTAACTGTGTCATACACTTAGTTTAAGGTTGGTTAAATGCATTAGTTTGGACAATTTAGACAGTTTGGAAAGGTTACTGCCCAAAAAAGTAAATCTATTTCATTTTAAATGAAATGTATAACGTAATAAAGTGTGCACCAAGTGAAGGTGTTTGAATAGTCAGTGTACATCTAAAGGTTGGACCAATATCTTTATATTATAATGGGCCTGAGTAGGTAAACCTCATGTACCTGTGATATAACGGAGGTGAGGATGTAATTTAGGATTTTATACAATCACTTTTCACGTCCGTTTTCATTACAAGGAAGTAACTAATGTATCTGCACTTTTTATAGATTTATTTTTAACACTTTTTTTTTTGCCTTGGACTTTTAAAAGAGCTGCATTTTTTGTAGAATTAACAACATTTTGGGAAATAAACTTTTTTTTCATACAACTCTCATGTCTCTACTGTAAATATGAAGCTACATCCAGCAACTGGTTAGCTTAGCTTAGCACAAAGACTGGAAACAGCTAGCCTGGCTGAAACAAAACCTAACTACCAGCACATCTAAAGCTCACTTATTAACACATTATATTCAGTTTGTTTTATCTCTACAAAAATCAAAGAGGAAAATCAATGAATCGGGGTTTCCAGAGGGGTTAATAAGTGAATTTCCCAAAATATTGAAGTATTCCTAGAAATGCAATTTCCTGGTTGTTTTATTTGGACACACTTTTCCAAACTCTTTGAGAGTGCTGTTCCATTACGGTCTGATTACTATTGGCTTTACCACCTTAACAAAAATAAAACTAATCAATAAAAGGAGATTTTAAGATGCTGAAAGATGCTAAAACTCGGGGGTCCAACCCTGACAGGTTCCTGTGCTTTCTCGTCTATGATTTGGATCGACTGACTCACAGAATCACAACAAAACATCCTACAAAAATGAACGTTATTAACTCCTAAAGTTTCACAGACAGACACACCGACCTTCTCCCCTGCCTCTCGTTTGGCCTCCTCCCTCCACCTTCTCTCCTCCTCCTGTTTTGCTCGCTCCTCCGCCTCCCGCTTACGAATCTCCTCCAGCTGCTGCTTACGCCGTCGCTCTTCGTCCTGCAACTGATCACACACACACACACACACACACACACACACACACACACACACACACACACACACACACACACACACACACACACACACACACACACACACACACACACACACACACACACACACACACACACACACACACACAGAGACAGAGACAGACACAGACACAGACACACACACACACAAAAGAGCAACACACCAAAAGGCATGCATGCAAACAAGGAAACAATTAGTAAAACATTGATTGTGTGACATTCACAAGCAAACTCTGAGAACATTTCCGCATTAAATGACTCTGTTTGACTGCTTGGACACTAACGCACACGGACATGTTGTTTGTAAAGTGAGGTAGGTTGGATTGTCTCAAAGGACTGCTCCAGAGGGGAGGAGCAGTATGCACTGCAAACACACAGCACGGGCAGACACGCACACTGCTGAACATGCAGACACTAACAACAACAACAACAACAACAAGGCAAAAAAAAAAAAGACAGCTCCTCTTTTCACTACTTAAGGTGCGTTTGATTTTGTTTCCTCATGTGTGTATAAACACATTAAAAGGTCCCGCTGGCAGAGGAGTAAATCAAGCATACCTGAAGTAACTGCAAGCTTAATGTTGTGCTAACCATCCCAAGACAAAACCCAGTGGGATACACTGACCCACAAAACAAAAACTCTTCATCGCGAGTGGATGATGTTAAAGGGCCAGTTCAACCAAGTTACAAAACAACATATTTTCAAGCCTAGAGGTATCTATGTACACATTACTACATCAGAGTACATTGTTTGTAGAGCTCTTAGGTTGAGATTTCCCATTTTTATGTGTATATTAGACTTTTAAAAGTATTTTTCACATCATTTCATTTATTCTACACATTTTCTCTAGACTTACTTCTTTCTATATCTGTTCCATTCTAATTGTTGTTGTACTGTTATTACTTGTATTTCTATTTGTAATCATTTATTTTTATTATTAGATGCCAAAAGTATTAAAATAAAAGCAACAATTTCTTTGTTTTGCTTGAGATGATTTCCTAAATGTAATTTTTTTATTCAACTCTGCTTGTAAAGGCTGAAATCTCAGGGATGGATACTTAAATCCAAATCCTTCTGACGATAGAGAACACAAGAACTAAGTGAGAAAATGTGTGTTTTGGTTGAACAGACTCTTTAAAAAAGAGAACAAAGAGGCTCAGCTGGTCACACACAGACGGATGGACGGATGGATGGATGGATGGATGATGGATGGATGGATGATGGATGTCACAACATTATGGTGTGGCCCTTTGCAGGCAGCGCGGGGGGGCCCTCAGGACTATCATGCACTGACTCCACCTGGACGCCCCCTGTGATGCATTCAGCCATGCAGGCTCCACCTCCGTGTGCACTCAAAACATCGCTGCTGACAAGAACCACAACAACCTCGGCTCGGCTACTCCATTAGCCGGTAAAAGTTTGGTTTTAAGTGGAAGTTTTCCTAAATACCAGTATTTTTATTGTTGGTAAGCGGCAGCTTCACTCGCAGTTGTTTTGAGTGGACAACGAGATGGACAACGTCCCCCAGCCAAACAACACCAAGCGTCCCAGAACGGCCTCTCCATGACGGGCTGCTCTTTAGCTAACCATGGCACAAGACCTGCCTCCAACGCCAAACAACACCCCCAATGACACAACGACAGTAGTCCAGATGGGTGGGGAGAGACAGATAGGAAACACGGGCAGGTGGGCGGCCCAGACAGAAAACAGGAAGTGATGTAAGGGCAGGGAGAGGATACTCGTCATTAACAGGAAGAACATACCAAGTCTAGAACAGAGATAGCTGGGACAGCATTCTGCTGCTGAAGAAGAAGAAGACAAAAGAGTGTGAGAGAGGGGGCATATGGGGAGGGAAGAAATGGAGAATACCCAAATACTGGAAAGAAAGGTGTGGAGAAGATATCAAGAAAACTAAGTTAGAATAAAGAGGAGGGGGGGGTAGGAGGAGGAAGGAGAAAACCAGGAGTTAAGTACAACTAAAAGAAGGGAGGGGGGGGGGGGG
>NC_048424.1:1115746-1125285 GCF_013103735.1 Etheostoma cragini | reverse complement strand
AAATAGAAATTATTAAAGAAGGGAGGGGGGGTATACAGTGAAGTGAAAACATTGTTTTTCTCCACTGTGCTGATTAGTGGCTGCTCAAGACCTCCAACATTCACCACCACCCAAAACCGCATGACCCTGCACCACCTAACCACATCTTAAAATATTACTCACTACTCCATTTTTATTTTTATTTATTTTTACATGTACTGTCCAACATTTGAAATAAATACGTGTTGATTTGGAATAAGTAAGAGTAAATATTTATTAGTTTAGCCAATTTATGTTTTTTTAATTAGGTACATCAAGTGACTCTGGCAGCTCATTTTATTCTGTTATTTACTCTTCCTCAAGTTCTACTTTATGTTTTCCAAATTAAGTCCCATTCTGGCATGAGTACATTTAGTTTTTGCACCTTATTGATAACCTTTTTGTTTATATTTTGTTGCAGTTGTAATCTATTTGCTCTCTATTTGCAGTGCAACTGCTGCAAGACCGTTTCCCTTGGGATAAACAGTAACTTGGGCCCATTTTACCCTCATTTCTATCAGTTTATAGGGAGTTAATTTCACACAAATGTATTCAGAAAAAGGACCACCTAAGCAAAATATAAACTAAAATAATTAAGGAACAAAATTTCATCTAATCACGGAAACCAAGGACTGTATGCTGTACAGATGTTAGGGACAAAAGTTGTGATTTTGTTATAAATACTATAAATAAACTTCACCTTCTTTTCTGATCAATCACTGTAATGTTCACTTGGAGCCAAAAAGAGTTTTATAACAGATTCAACTCCTTCCAGCCATACAGAGAGCTACATCCACCAGTAACCCACCCACCCACATTCACCACACCCCGTCACACAGAAAAAATAATAACAATCTATGGAGGCACCAGGGATGAGACTGAAACACTGTTGAGTATTTGACAGATATTTTGTGCTAGAACAGGAGCATAAAGGCTGCCGTCATGATAACAATGATAACTATGTTGTTAGCATGCGTTGGTGCTTTATGGCTTTAGTGTCTATAGAATACAGTCAAGATGGGCTTTAATTATCATCTGAATCCACCTTGGCATCATCCAGAGTTATTCAATCAAATAATGTAGTCACCAAAAATTTGAAAACCTTGCTGAAATGGGACCAGTGACACATGGTCATGTCTCATTCTTTCTGTGCAACAAGGCACGCGCAGTATGCTGCATTATATAGGAAAGGTGTCAGACACAAGTAAGTAAAGTCCCCTTTAAACTTGTGACAAGTTTGTTGACGCAGCTGTTGAAATAAAATAAATGATTAAATCGTGAACTTCTATCCCTCTCTAAGCACGGGTTGAGTGTAGGAACCAAAACCTACAGGAAAACGTAAATCCCGGCCTGTGATGCTAAAAGTCACAGTTATATCTGTATGATGTGAATGCAGACTTAACATCTTCGCCTAACTGCCCGTATCCCCCATCCACCCCTCCAGCCCATCAGATTTAAGCAGCTCAGCATGGCAAAGCGATGACAGAAGCATGTTGCAGATGCACATTGCAGGACATTCATAGAGGGAGCCTCTAGGGAATTCATTTGAAAGACAGCTCTGTTTTCTCCCCCCATCACACTCATTTTGTGGCTTGCCCTTTCTTGTGTGATTAACTACAGACTTGTTTCTAAACTTTGAGCTCATGGACATCTACGGTTCTCTTTTATTCTCGTCTCTCGTTGGCTTTCTTGTCATTTAAGTTGATGTATGCTTGGTCTCTAAGCTTAACCTCTCCACCCTCAGCATTTACTGTCTTCTAGTCTCTCTATCCTTTCCCCTCCTGCCACCACCACAACACCTCCATCTCACCCTGGCTCTCTTTTCAGCCTCCAGCCTCTGCATCATCATCAAGGTGTCCACGTCCTCGTCGTCCTCCTCCTCCTCGTCCTCGTCGCTTTGCTTGGACTCCTGCAGTCGTTTCTGGAACTGCCACTCCAGCATCAGCTTCCTCAAGCGGTCGCTTTCCTCCGCAGTTCGCTCAGGCTTTGACTGGAAAATAAAGATCGCTCAGAATTGGAGTGGGTTGCACCCGCTATTTGTAAATCCACCACTGAGTGTGTGTGTGTGTTATGTCCTTCCTCGCTCTGAGTGGAGCTGGAACTGTGCCTACCTGGAGGTCCTGGATCTCCTTGTCCAGCAGGTCGACGATGTGGAGCTGCTGCTGTTTCTCGGCCTTCTCCCGGGCGTCTCGTTTCCAGGGGTCCGGAGACAGACTGTCGCTGGACGTCAGCTCCTCCTTACTGATGGTGATGTACTGCAGGTCTCGCCTCTCAATGGTCCGCGGCTGCTGCTGTGGTAACAGCTCCCTGATCACTGTGTCCATGCCTACATCACATTTGAGTTATAAAATCATTTTAAATGTTAGTTAGTTGTTTACATTTAAAAACCTGTTTGGAAGTCACTAATGTTTTGAGATAAGACGTTACATTTAAGAGAGGTTTTGACTTGAATGAGTTACCGGGGTTGGAGGCATTAGCAGGGGGAGGAACAGCTGATCGTGGCAGGCTGGCCAGCTTCTCGGGTCTGGATGGGGGAGGCTGAGGCTGTGGGGGGAGGTAGGGCTGGGGCGGGGTCACAGATGGCAGAGGGGGCTGGTGGTGAGGAGGAGGCATGGATCCTCCGTTGTTGTGAGGTTGGACAGGCATGACGGGGTTGGCCCGGATCTGACCCAGCTTCCTCTCTTGCTCCCTCCTCTTCCTCTCCCTGGGAAATATATCATCATTATTGTTAACAATTATTATTATTATCAACATCATCACTTTTTATGGCGCAGACGTCCGTTACTTTGTATGTGATATTTTATCTTTTATAATGTGCTTTTGCCTGTTGAACCGTGTCTTTGACTGTTTTATGGTTTTTGCAAACGGCCTACAGTTAAATCAAATGTTGCTTTGTGTGTAACATTGAACATTTTTCAATAAATCAAATAAAAGATCATTAAAAACAAACAAACAAAACACCCCACCTCTCCTCCTCCAGACGAGCTTTCTCCTTCTCGTACCAGCGTTGCTGCTCCTCGCGTTTCTTGCGGTCGGCCGCCTGCTGGGCTGCTGCGGGGGAGACGGCAGCGGGAGGCGGCGGGAGCGGGAGCTCAGACTGGGGTTCGTAGTGGTCGTAGGCATCGGGGTACGGGGCCGGTGGTGGGGGGGGCGGAGGGGGAAGGTCGGAGCGTGAAGGCGTCTGCGCCGAATGTGGCGGCGCAGCGTGGGGGGCGTTGGGGGTCTTCCATCGGCCCGGCCCGGTCTTCTGGTTCTTCTGGGAGGACGAGGAGGAGGCGGCTGAGAAGTTGAGGTGCTCTTGGCTCGATGTGGAGGACTCCAACGACGAGGAGACCTGCGGCTGGGGGGCCCAGTGGTCAGGACCTCCTACACCCACAGACACACAGAAGGACAGGCAGTGGGTCAAAAGGTCAATTCTGTTTTTCGGGGTCCGTTGCCCCATTTATGACCTCAGCACTTTGTATGTAAATCTCTGATTTGGTCACATGGTGTTCCCTAAACAGGCAACAGTTTGTTTTTACCTGTTATACAGCAGTAAGTGTACCATTTAAAAGGTATTTTTGTAATCACACAAATCGCTATAACTATTGATTAGATATCTCCAAAGACAGCAACTGGGTCTGCATTGGACTGCACAGTGGCTTTAACACACGCTCAAGAGCAAAAGAAGACAGTCTGTGGGAACTTCGGATGTAAACGCTGGGTTTGCCTCAGGAAAACATTTTACAAAAGACAAAAGATTGTTATGGGATCACAAATATGAACTTGAAGATGGAACCTGCAGCTAGAAAATAGGCAAAAAACATGTGACAAATGGGCCTAGGGTCCATGATGGAGGAAGAAATATAATATTATTAAATAATATTTCCCAGCAGAGCTGTAGGGTGGTGATAGTTTCTCAGTTGGCTTCACCAGTCTGACCTCAGCACTCAAGGTTTCCATGTGGCATTTTATTTAGAGCAACTAGAGATTGTTAAAAATACTGAGACAGCGGTAAAAGAGTTAATAGAAGGTTGACTTTTGCTTGTAAATCAGAACTAATGAAGGTCAAGTGACCGCAACATCCAAAATGAACTGACCACAAAATGAACGGACCACAAAATGAACGGACCACAAAATGAACGGACCACAAAATGAACCGACCCCAAAAAGAACAGACTCCAAAAAGAACCGACTCCGAAAAGAACCGACTCCATAATGAACTGACTCCAAAAGGAACCGACTCCAAAAGAGGCCGACTCCAAAAGAGACCGACTCCAAAAGGAACCAATACCAAAAAGAACTGAATCCAAAAAGAAACGACTCCAAAAGGAACCGACTCCAAAAGGAACCGACTCCAAAAGGAACCGACTCCAAAAGGAACCGACTCCAAAAGGAACCGACTCCAAAAGGAACCGACTCCAAAAGGAACCGATTCCAAAAGGAAGCGACACCAAAAAGAACTGACTCCAAAAAGAAGCGACACCAAAAAGAACTGACTACAAGTGACTGACAGTGTGCAGGATTTCTCATTTTACAGATTAAAGGGCAAACGGCACAATTTGTGGCTTTGTCATTGTGACTAAAATATTGTGATTATTAAATAATCATAAACAATATCAAATGTGATGACATTTTAGAGGAACATTTGGTGCTAAAAACCACTAAGCTGTTACATAAATCTGGCAGTAAACATAATCAGGTGCTACAGTCCTCCGTTAGTCAGCCTCTCTTATCTGAGGTCTCTGGTTTTCCTTCTCCTTACCTCCCGGTGGACCTCTCTGGTAGTCAAGATCTCGGTGTTGGTAGTCCAGGTCCCGGTGCTGGTAGTCCTGCTGGTAGTGCTGCTGCATGCGCTCATCAGGCCTCATACCTCCTGGTGAGGGGTACAAGTCCTCCTGGGAGTGGTTAATCCGCTGGAAAGAGATGAAGATATTGAGTAAGAGACGTGAAAAAGGGGGGCAGACATTGAGAGGAAAGAAGAGAGGGTAGGGCAGGAGAAAAAAAACGGGGGGCTCTGCAATGCTCTCTCTCTTTTCATTTAAGGCTCTATGTGCTATAGGTGGCAAAAAATATATAAAAATCTATGTTTTGTACTGCCAATTTGTTTTGTTATGGTAAAAAAATCATGGCAGAGAATCGTGATTCCAATTTTCCCCCTAATAGATAGATAGATAGATAGAAAGATATTTATTGATCCCAAAAAATGGGAAATTACGGTGTTACAGCAACACATGTACGTTAGTCACACACTACAGAATATCAATGAGATACAAATGCCTGCTACTTATAGATAGCATGATGATAAATGTCCTGCTGCTCCCAGGCTGTCCCAGAGAAGTTACTGCATGATTACCTAAAACATTCATCTATTTGAGGTATTGTTCCGATGATAAAGTTGGACACTGCTACCTGCATGCTGTTGTTGTGGATGTTGTCGACCAAAGGGAGGCGATCCCGGTCCTCCATGCCCTGCCAGTGTTGCGAGGGCCCCTGTCCAGGACCGACGACCCGATCCTGGCTTTTCGAGGCCGGGATGGTGAAGTACTCCCTGGGGTAGGTCTGGGTGGGGATGGGGTAGGCCTCTGGACGGGGAGGGGAGGGCTCATCCTGATGGAAAAACAACAACAACAACAACAAACTGAAATTACTGAACAAACAGAAATTACTGTGAGAAAAGAAAATATTTGGGACACCTTCCCAATTCTAAAACAGGCAACACATTGACAGGAAAGATCATTTCTCATCTCTGTTCTAGATGCTTTGTGTCTCATCTAGTCTGGTGGCACATTCCACATAAAGACGCCACCAGCTTCAATCAGACGGTTACTCACGTCTGCACACAGGTTGCCGGTGGAGACGGAGGTGATCTTAGTGCCAGGTCCTCCGGGGTACACCGCTTTTCCCGCTGGACTCTGGCTCTGATCTGATGACGAAGCAGTGGAGACAGCCGTATTAGTGCAGTTAAAAGTATTCACTAACAACGTAAGGCAATTAAGCAATGAACTAGGGGAATAAAACAGTCATCAACATTTCGAAAATTGCCCCAAAATAGTTAATGAAAGTGGTTTCTGAGGTCGCTTTTTTAAAGACTTTTGCAGACACAGTGTTATAGCCCAGAAGTACTGTGGCACTGCGTTTCCATATCAGGGTGGAGTACTTGGAGAATAACACCAATCCTTTTTTCCTCCCTATTTCCATTACTCCCCATGCCAAGTCTAAACCCAGTGATGTAACCAAAGATCCTGAAGATTTTCAGCTTAATTTTCTGCTTAAATTAGGTGGAAATGTTATGGACATGTGATAACATGTAACATGTTATTACACAATGCTATCCTCGAATTGAACAGTTAGAAATCAATATGTAACTTGGATATTTTTCTCAAATACTCATTTGACATTCATATTGTGAAGATTTAGGCAACATTTGTTTATATGCACTTGTCAGTTTTGAGATATTGGGCTATTTTGCTTCTATAACATGTCTACTCTCAGACCAGTGGAAAAGAAAACAACCAAAATACACATATAGGGGTTTATTTTACGACACATGGAATTTTACAATCTATATTTTAAAAGGTTTCGTTCTCATTCTCTGAGCAAGACATCTCCACTTTAGTAGAGCTTACATATGCCAACATTTGTTTTATTCCTATCTATATTGTGAAGGGTTTCATAGATTTATAAAGCATTTTGTTCCTATAAACTAGAGGAAACAGGATTTTATTTTTTATGGCTGTTGAAAGTATTTCTTGCAGTGATTGCAAAAAAATTCCCTCTGAAAAAACCTGACTAATATGGCACCAAAATGAAATAAGAATTTTGAGACTGCCAACACCCAATGTTCAGAGTTCGGCTCTGAAAATGGATGCAGATCCGCACATATGTACTTAGATAACACCTCATGCTGATCTCCATTAACTGAAGGTGTTACCCTAGTCACATACATCGTCACATTACCGGTAAACTTGGTAAGACAAAAACAAGCTGAATTTTCATGCGGATGCTCATTGCCCCATATGTAGTAAAAAAACAAACATGAGCTTTGGATATACCGTTGTGCTCATAAGTTTCCATGCCCATGCTTAAGTTGACTAAAAAGAGAAATATAAAAAAAAAATCATGTTTTGGAAATTTATCTTGATGCCTTAATATAAAAATTAGTTAAAATCCAACCTTTAAGGACACCAATTTTCTTTGTGAATAAATAATGTATTGTAAATCCATAAATGTTCTTCCTTAAAATACAGGGGTATAAGCATACCCCCCCCCCCACACATAATCTCATACCCTTACCATGGGATACTTTCCCTAAAATCATCTCTCAATGCAAATAAAACCAGCTATTAATCTAACCGAAATAAAACCATTAATATTAAAGGTTGGATTTTACCTCATGATTTAATTAAGGCATTAAGATAAATTTCCAAAACATGATGTTTTTGTTCATTTTTTTTAGTCAACTTAAGCATGGGTATGTAAACTTATGAGCACAACTTTAGATACAAGCACGAGATGAGACTATACAACTTTATTGAGTTTAAGTGAACCCCAACAGAATCCAACAGAGTGGGGGTAAGGGGGCTTACTGGCTACGTTGGGGCTGGAGCGGTGGTCGGCTCGGTTCTTCAGGAGTCGATCTTCACTGCTCATCTTCTTCGGTCCGGGGTAGGAATCCTGCGGACTCTCCGGAGAGCCGTTCTGCACCGAGTTGTTGTACAACTCAAAGCCTTCGCTCTTCGGTCGCAGTTTCCCGTTCTTGTCGCGGCCTCGGTCTGATGCTGGAGAGACGAAAGGGAGAGAACGGGTTGTTGGTGGTTGAGTTTTTACACAACACCTCCTTGACTTAAAATAATTCTGCAGTTTTGGCAATTAAAAAGTAATCGATCAACGTTGCTTTGGGACTTAACTCTTTTACTGAATATTCATAATATTTATCCATGAACTGAGTTTTCTTCTTCCTTATTTTTCCCATGCACTAGGAGGGAATTTTCGTTGTTTTAACGATGAGGGATTTCGTCAAAAACCTTAGGATCCTTTCACGATGTTTGTTGTTTTATTAAATTAATTAGACAAATTACAATTCAGACTTGTGCAGCGTTAGTAACTTTGTAAAAATTGCTTTTGTGAATTTTGCATAAAAGTGAAAACGATCGTATTCAGAGATGAGAGACAAAAAAAATGTCATCACATTTTCATTACGAGGTCTTAAAGGGGCTCCAATTGTCTCAATAAATCAAAGTGTTTGCTGGCAGATGGCCCTGTAAGTATGCATATAGTATGCAGTGATTTTCTATGTGCTACATTTATTTTTTGCTATTTAAATTGGTTATTTTGTAGGTTGGTTTATCTAAAATATTTGTTTTAAAGTCTTAAGAGTTCCATTTTTTTTTTACCATCTAGGTTTCCTTAGTCTGCGGGAACTTGTCCAGTGTCCCTACGTTAACTCTACTAAAGGAAGACCAGCGTCCTTCTCAGACTGCGTTTCACTGTCTGCAGTGGGATACACACTGTGGTCGAGGGAATTGGGGAGGAGAAACGCCCGTTTAGCGTCATCCTGGACCGCCGGTCGGCCCGGCCAGAAGACTGGACCTCAGGTCACATTCCAGCAGACAAAGACCAGCACACAGCCAGACAGCCCAGTGTGCTGCCCAGTGTATACACACACACACACACACACACGCACACACACGCACACACACACACACACACACACACACAAACAAACACGCGCGCACGCGGCTGTGGCCACAAACACTCATTATATCCTTTAGTCTGCAAGCTGCTTTTTTTTTTTTACAGCGCTACAGAGAAGACAACAAGGACACACTGTCTGAACAAGTCTGCTTCTCTTTTTTCATCCCCAACACTAAATTACAGCCATTAACTAATGGCTGAACTGACAAGAGTCCATTCATTACAACTATTCAATAGCACATTATGCAGGTTTAAGGACGCTAAACTTATGATTTGTGTGTGATGTTGTTAAATGGCTTTCAATTTAAGACTTTCATAATGTACATAATTGGTTAAGGCTTGAAACACAGCTGGAATACATTTTATATTTCCCTTGTTTTGTATTAAAAGTAGACCTGTGGATTCATTATTGATTAATTACTTATTATTCATGGGTCCATTGGTTGATTGGTCGGGGTATTAAAAATCCAGAAACCGAGAAAATGTACATCACAACTATTTAGAGCACAAGCTGAAGTACTTAAAATAAAACTAAACAAAATTTGTTCCATTTAATATGATATAAAAAAAGAAAGAAGAAAGTATTTAAGCTCTACAAATTAAGCAAGTTTTTCAAAATCATGACAAAACACAGACAAATAAATAAAGACATAAATACAGATTTAATGCAATAATGTTGTTGCTTCTTAAATTAAGTCCATGCAATGGATTTTTAGACTCGCGGGAAACCTTAAAATATTTAACATCATTTCAGCAGTGAGTGTGAAGTATAAAATTACCCGTGACACTGTAAAATGAGCAGAAACGTAAGCAGACATGTTGCACGTGTGTGTGTGTGTGTGTGT
>NC_048424.1:1115151-1115646 GCF_013103735.1 Etheostoma cragini | reverse complement strand
TTATCTTCAACAAACGCTTTAATTTATTAGGAACGTTAGTTTTTTAGCAAAACAGCACCGAACCATGTTTGTGCAGGAATAGGTTAGTTTTCAGTTGATTATTAAGTATTTAAAATACAAGCAGACACAAGGAAACTGCCGTCCCGCTGCCTGCTGCTATGAATGGTCGAGGTAATTTGCATTTTCTTTGCTTACTTTTTGTCCAAACATCTGTGAGGAAATTAAAATTTTCGTTTAGAAAAGAATCTGCTGTGGAGACGTCTAAAAAGCAGTTTTTAGACTGGCGGGCATGTTGTGTGGAAAGACAAGTTTACAAAGAGTGGAACAACCTGATGCAGGAGCTTAGCATGAAGGTGTCTGTGTTTATGAAGGGCACAAGGACCACAGCAGCACCCTGTAGTCTGAGCCAAAGCCCACATGTTAGCTTAGCAAGTAGCCCAGGGGCTATTTTTAACGTTGGAGCTGTTTTCATTGGTTTCTTCTGTCCAACTGAGA
>NC_048424.1:1107093-1114040 GCF_013103735.1 Etheostoma cragini | reverse complement strand
ATGAAAATCAGCAGAAGCATCCGGTACGTTTAGGCCTTGATGGTGTTTTTAAGACACCAAATCGACTTCTAGGCAGCGCTGCGACCGTTGACTGCAAGGCAACTAACCTTAACCAGCGCTGCCTGGAAGGCAATGCTGGGGGCTTAAAACACCACACGCCATGTTTAGGTGGAATCACATTGCATGATTTCTGAGCACTGCAGCCAACAAAGAAAAACTTTAAAATATCAGTACTTGGACCGTTGTGTTTACCTCTCTTGTGATAGGCCGACCAGGCTGCGCCCGTCCACGCTCAACAGCTGGTCACCTGCAGCCAGACGTCCATCCTTTTTAAACAAAAACACACCAAAGAATGGGTCACTGTGGGTGTGTTTTTCAATTTTTTCCTGTTATGGTTGCAGTATCTGTGTGTATACCAACCACGTCAGCTGCTCCTCCTTTGACAACAGACTTTATGTAGATGCCCAGCTTCTCCTGACCAGCACCCTACAGACAGAGAGAAGAAAAAACTATCTTTAGATTGCTAAATAGATAGATAATTTATTCATCCCAAAGGATATTTTAGGCATCCAGTAGCAAGTTAAGCATAACACACACACACGCACGCACACACACCAGAACGTCTGCTTGTGTGTGGTTTTCTTGTGAAGTGGGGGGGAGTGGTTTTCTTGTGAAGTTCTGGCGTGTTATCAGACGTATCACATGCTTTCTTTGACATGTTTATCCTCAAAGTCTGTGCAACAGCAGAACCAGAACGCAAAAAGATGTTTTCTTTATAATCGTCACTGTTTGTCTCAAGTGAAGATACAGTATATTGATGACTTATAACAGTTCATTGACGATTATAGCAGGCTTTGGATCAAATCACATGATGTTCATAATCAGATGGAGCTTGCCCATTTGACATTGAATTATTGACGCTTATTTCATCACAGATAATCTTGTAATGTGATCAAAAGAAGAAAAAAAATCATATTTAAAAAAGACTAAGTAGAAATTAAATGTTCATTTCTAGCTCAAACACTGATACGTTTCCCCATTTCTTGTTTTAAATTACTCCCATTACTCTCGTTCATAATTACCGGCTAATGTGGGCTTTCTCAATATATTTTTTTATAATTATCTGCACTACAAATAACGGGCTTGTTGCATGAGAACTTTGTTTGTTTGCTTTCCTGCAGCAGGAAACAACTGTTGAATAAACGGGTGCATTAAAGTCGGGGTTCAACCAGGTTCAAACTGATCAGTTTATCATAAAATAACAATGAGCTTTGTGTTGTCTTCATCTAAATTAATCCAGAAACTCTCACATTGTGGCACATATTTCTGCCAAATGTGTTATGAGTTAAGTTGAAAGTTTGAGTTTGGCTTTTGTCGAATTACTTGCAATTCTAATTGTGTTGCTACAATTTAATTTAACTCACAGAAGGCTTATTCATGAAATCTATTTTCTATTCATTTACTATGTGAACGGAGTGAAAAGAGACACATTCAGCGCTTGTCACGTCCTTCTTCATCCACAGATCTGTGTCCCAGTTTCACCAGTAGAGACAGAAAGCAGAGACCAGCAAACTATTTGACCCACAATGGTTCAACTCCGGGTTTTTGTGTGCGTGTACATGTAATAATGAGGCTAGATTCATGCAGGCACGGACTTCCTGTGAGTGACATTAAGTTCAGAGCAGAACACTGAATCACTCTGACTGTTTAAAGTCTGTTGTACATTACAGAAGACATTAAAAGAGCCTCTTGTCTCCGATGGAGCCACGGCTTCACGCACACATCCGGAATGGGGGATTTGGGGCACCAAATCAGGCTCTAACGACACTTGTGGGAATTCCCAGAATCCCCTGAGGGTGTTCAGAGGGGCCTTTTAGGGAGTTAAAGCAAGGGGTATCAGAAGAATTTAAAGGGGCAATAGCTACGAGGAGTTGTCCTGTGCATCATCATGGCACAGAATTTAAAAAAGGCACTTTAAATGTAAATACGAGCACATCTGCTGTTTGAATTAACCTGAGTTTGTAATGCTGGATTCAGTGCAACGAACATCAGCTGCGTTACGGAGTCTCTTGTCCTTTGATGGTAATTAATTGACTGATGAACTGTGGCACACAGCCAACTCGTTAACAGACAGAGGAAGCTGTTAAGGTACAGTAGCTGTAACCTGAAACTAAATTTCAGACCAACTCAAAACCGTTACCATGCCTATAGAATGGGTTATGTGTGCATTTGAGGCAGGACTATTTCTTTTAAAGTAGCTTTTCTTTAAGAAAAAAAGATCATCTGATTTTATGGAGGATTTTGCAATTAGAGACCTAATTTACATGCTGTTGAAGAGAGCGTGGTAAACGTCCTTCTCACTGTTTCGCCAGCTCTTGGTGTAACGAAACTGCCTCCAGGTGTGAGGAGATAAACAAGTTCTTTTAGTGGTAGAGCTTATTTACAGACATGGTATGTCAAAGGAGGGGAGGCTACGCTGCCAGCAACACTTCCAGCCAATCAGCCTTGTGGATCAGGAAGATTGCTTTTGTTATGGTAATGTTAAAGGCCAAACAGCCTGTTTCACTAGAAATGGGAGTGGAGCTTGGGAAATCTTACTGTACAACAGTGATTATATGTCTCACGAAAATACGAAAAAAATCTCATATTATTTATATAACACATGCAACACAGAAGATAATCGACAGGCGAACTGTAAAGATGCACGAGCGTGTCAAACGTGTGCACGTGTAGACACACAGCAGGTGTGTGTGGATAATGAAGCTTTAAAACAAGTAGCTGATGTTGGGGTGCGAGTCCGAGTGAAACCAGATGAATGTCACAGACACTGCTTGTCAACAAAACATCTACATGACAAACTGTTTCCTGTGAATGTGTACATGCCTCTAGTTAGGAAGAAATAGCTGGAATACCTGAGGGAGAACTTTACTGTGTGATTTACTGTGTTTTAATGGGCTGCTCTGGTTCTTTAACAGTGGACTGACACAAAAAATCAAGCGCACCTTAAAGCTGCCAGGTCTGTGTTGAGAGGAGGAACGGTCTGATGGTGTCAGCTTGATTGACAGGCCATGGCTCGGAATAACCAATTCTGAACACTTCCCATGTCAGGAAGCACATACTGTCACTGGCACAAATCTGGCTCACAACCTGAAGTGGTTTAGCTTGAATTATGTTCAGATTTACTGAATCTTTTGGTGTGGACAGCAACATGGACATTTCTACTGATTGCCAGAGGTAAGGCTTGCTGGCTGCAGAAGATCCCTGAACCTTAGCCTTAGACGTATTCAACAGGGTTGTAAGTGTTTCTGTGTGAACAGCAGAGTCAGAGTGATGTGACATTTTTTCTCTGACTCAAGCTGAGAAACTGACCTCTACTGCAGAGCCACAGACACACAAATCTACCGCTAATGCAGGCTTGTGAGCGACACACCGAGATCACAATGTTAACACACGTCAGCCTGCTTTCTGGAGCCTTTCTGAAGTAAACCACTAAACCATAAAGAGGCAGTTTGGAAGCCACAGGTGTTCAAAGGCCCTGCACACCCACACATGCATCTTTAATTTTAGGGGATTAGACATCTTCTCAGGACTGTACAGGCTTTAGGTGATTGACATCTCCTTGACTCTTATTTTAATATTTGTTGCACCCGTTAGGACAGGATGGTTTTTAATACCTTTATAATTCTTTAGTAAATGCAATTCTGTGACTTCAGCAAAATTTGCAGTATATAACCGCACCCAACTTTAACCTGAGAGGATGTCGGATCAGCCGAAATAAGTGACACCTGCGTGGGTAGAGGCTTTGATGCCGTTGTTTTCTGAAACAGAAAAGCTTAGCTGTAGAAGATACACAGGTCCCTAAAATAGGCTTGTTTCTACCACACGTAGTGTAATCAGTAAAAGTGCAACTGTAGTTACATACTGGTCAATAGGACTCATTTAAGTGTTTTCTCTACCAGTGACATAACATTGCAAGATGCCTTTGTTGCCTAATGTACTTCTTTTTAATATGATCAATTATGATGTGTGCATGCTTGAAAGAAATCCATACAGTATTTTCACACTTTACTTGGGCACGACCTTTCTGTAGTAAAAACTAGGAAGTTGAGGATACTCCAGGGCTCAAACGCAGTTTCATCAAAGTGTAAGTGTCCTCCGATAACCTCAGTAGCCAATCAGACTGCAGAACTGACAACAAACACATCAAACCCAGTAACCTTTTTCCTTTCCATCATGACTAAGAAACCAATGACCTTCTACTTTTAATAACACTAATTTATACTGTTTATTGATCCCCAGTGGGGATTACAATTTACACTCTGTTTTGATAGTAATCACCACACACACACACACACACACACACACACACACACACACACACACACACACACACACGACCCTCCGGTTGAAAACAGAGCTACTGCCCCCCAATATTGTTAACACCCTTATATATTAACATGGGGATTGTTTCAGCTAGTAAGACCAGAAGACGACAACAATGTGCACTTATCTTTTCGTGCGAGTGTGTTTTTTAACAAGATGAAAGGTGACTTTTATAATCAGCGCCAAGATGTACAAATGTGTTCTTCCACGTACGTTGTAAACACCTCCTGCCGGCAGCTTCACAGGAAACCGTGTGTGTGGTATTTCCTCCCATTGTTACAGTCCTCACAGGGGTAACTCTCTCATACTATTGTTCCACTTCTAGTACATTTCAAAACACACAGCACACACACACACACACACACACACACACACACACACACACTTCTTCAAACACCTTGTGGAAACAGTTCCCAGGAAATCCATGTCATCGTGCTTTAGTTCAAGACTATGAACTACCATTTAGCTATGATTCCATAGATCAAAATTTCAGCAATTTCACACTGTAGTGTATATAAATGCACACAAAAGGCAAAACAGTTACTCTCTACTCTCTATTACTCTGACCTTTACTAATTACTTTGGTAGAAAGTTCTCTCTTGCATGGACCATTGTAACGTCTGAGAAACTGGATTAGTTGTTTAAATCTTTACAGAGGAAATGTTCTGTTCTTTACTGGGACTCAAAACACTGATTTATATTCTCTTTTTAAGGATATAAATCTCACAGCAACCTCCTGCACTGGTTGGCTCCACAGAGGGAGACAAAGAGCTTAAACAGATCAATCACTGCAAGACCTGCTTGACATTTGACTTTTCTTGTGGGTTGATACTGCTATTTTTACACTAAAGTATTCTGCAAACAGTTTCATTGAGTTTTTTGTTCATTAACTATAAAAACAGTAGTCACAGGGTTTATGGCTATCAAAAAAGTAAAGACTCCTTCTCATTATTCTTCCTTCAAGCCCAGAATATTGAGACTAAGATGTATTTTTCTGATTAATCTGAGTGCTGTCGTTTCCCATCAAGGGCTTAAAACATACAACCAGTATAATAACAAAATGGCTTAACGTTACGGAGGACATTGCTCAAAATGTGTTTTTTTGCCTCTGTGTCTCCTGCGTAAACCAGTTTAACCATTAACAGACTGGCCCTAAAAGCAAACAGTGACTACTGACAAACCTGGAGGCCATCACACCGGAGGGTGCATGATAAATCCACATTGGTCTGCTACTATTCACGTGTGAATATTCAACCAGCTGCAGACAACTTCATTACGCACCCATGAAGGGTGCAAATAAATAAAGTCACTGTATCAAGGAGCCACAGCAACAAAGAGAATATGAATACGTTTAAAAGGAATCTGGACTTGCAAGGAATTAGCGAGATGAACAAACAATCTTAATCTGGCTTGCATGTGCACAAGCATACACCCACATTTCAAATTCCTTTTTATATTTAGCCCATTCAAAAATAACACCACACAAGAGCAAAACCTTGGAAGAAAATATACCACGATAAGTCATACATTACAGCACTGTTACCTCGTCTCTTTTGCCCACCACAGAAAACCACATGCTGCAGCCGCTCGTCAGCGTCGTCCAGATCAGCTCACACTGGGACGTCCAGACTGGGACACACACACACACACAAACTCACTCACACAAATGTGCACACACACACACCTCTTTTATCCCGGAGAGCGCTTCAACCTGCTAACGTGCACCGACAAGTCCAGAACGTCTCAATTACAAAGGCTGGGAGTAATCCATACAGCTGAACGTCTACGTTTAAAATCACTATTTACGGCTGGGAACGAGGGATGACAAAAAGTAAAGGGAATTTTTGCGTGTGTGGCAAGAAGTAGAGGAAGTGTACTGCAGGTCATTTTAAAAGGTTTAGTGAAAAAAAAACAGTAAAACCAGTTGTGTAAAATTAAAAAGGCTGTAAATTCCAGTATATAGTTAAAAAAAGATTCCTGAAATGTTCCCAAGTGCAGAATAATTCCTCCACGAGTTCCTAATTGCAGCGTGTTGTTAGAAACAGTGGCGGCGATCAAGAGGTGAAGTGTCGGCTGGGACAGATGGTCAGAGTGAGGTGGAGCCTCGCTGCTGCTGCTCTACCAGGCAAATATCACACACACACACACACACACACACACACTTATATAACAAGACAGAGCTCAGCCCAGTTTACCGAGAAGTCAAGCAGCTGTTCGCAAAAATGCTCTTTACCTGCCTTTCCCAACACACACACACACACACACACACACACACACACACACACACACACACACACACACACACACACACACACACACACACACACACACACACACACACACACACACACACACACACCAGGAAACGCACACTACTCTAAAGGAAAAGAGAAAGAGTCTTTATGTTTCGCCCAGAGAACAAATACTATGAGCCTGTTGCACACTTTATCCGTATCATCGTTAGAAAAGTAGCAGAAAAAGCAACAACACAACAAGACATTAGCATCGTGCGTTAGCCTCTTCCACGCTAGCTGGTAACGAACCACAACAACAAGTTGCATAGT
>NC_048424.1:1069182-1106993 GCF_013103735.1 Etheostoma cragini | reverse complement strand
ACACACACACACACACACACACACACACACACACACTTAAACTTTTCTAAAAATAGTGTGCAGTCTTATTGTCTACAGCTCAGCTTCTGTTCAGAAATTTTACCTTTTTTAGTCCTAATTTCACCTGGAAACTGATCTATGTATATATCCATATAAGATAATACTGGATATTATTTTCTTTTAACAGTTCATATACTCATGATATGCCAGGTATCCTAACTGATCTTTTCCTTCTAACACTTATTCTTTTTAACTTGATATGCAGACATGTTTCTGCTTTAAATATGCTTATGGGTGTTTTATTCAAAACAGCAGGCTGGGATGTGTTGAGTTAAATTAATAAGCAATTAAGTAGTTTTTAAATTAGGAAGATTCTTAGAAATGTACAATTTAAGGGGAGAACAGTGGCAATTCTGCTCAATAGGAGAATTCTAACAATTAAAAATTAAAAATAGATGTGAGACAGCAGCTGAGAAGATAATCTGACAACAATCATTAAACATGATGAAAAGCTCAAAAACTGAGCAAGCTCCAGAACAACTACAGTGGACCTTGAGTTTGTTTTCTCGACCTATACAGAAGTTATCTTTCTTCCTCAGCTGGAAATATTTTGGAGCAGTTTAAACACATTTCTGCCAATCAAAGTAAAGTCCTGTCAGTGCAGCATGGAGATGACTGTTGAGAAAGCAAATCCGTGTCCCGAAACGCTTTTTTGTGGATGTCTCAGCTGTCGGACCGATGGCTGGGCGATATGGAGAAAATATCAAGAGAGTCTTGACCAAATACTTCGATGTCAATATTGCGATTACATTGTATGGTTGACTATTGGTGTTTTAACAAAATGTTATTTACACAATAAGATTTTTGGATATATATTCTCCAGAAATTAGTTAATGACTTAGTGGGTAAAGGTTAATAATAGAACAGCTACAACAGTCCGGTAAGTTCAGGAAATTACATTACTTTGCTGTAACACAGCCTGTTAAACCAGATAAAGACAACACTTTAGACAACAGATTATGAAATATCCAAAATCTAAGACGATATCTAGTCTCATATTGCAATATCAGCCCTAGTCAGACCTACTTCTTCACACTTTAGTCTCTACAGCTTTTGTGAGTCAGCATTACTAAACCTGCACAAAAACCTTTACCTGGGATGCCACACTCTCTCACACACACACACACACACACACACACAGAGAGAGAGGGGTCTAGAGAGTGTGTGCATGTCTGTGTGTTAATGTCCTACCATCTCAGAGCTGTCAGCAGCGGAGAAGTGGCTGTCACAGTCTGCTCCTTCAAAGTGGACAGTCCAGGTCCCAGGCGAACGGGGATGGGGTACTAGCCTACAGAAACCTAGAAGAACACACACACAAACACACACATCTTAGAGTCACACATCTAAAATTACGTGTGTAAACACACACTTTACAAAATGGAATAACAACTCAAGTTGGCTTTTGATTTTGTAAACATAAGTGGCAAATTTGAAGAAAAAAGCAGATGGAGGCCAAGTTACACAACTGCTGTAATCAAACGTTGATACGGTTAAAACCATTTTGTCAAAGCTCCCCTTCCGACATGTTTTAAGACATATGAAAGATTTTACTATGAATAATGTGTCTGATGTTTTTAAAAAATACCTAAAAGCTGAAAACTACCTAAAAGCTGCTCCTTTTCCCTTGACATATCCAACTCAGTGAAGGTCAAACACCCAGGTTACATAACAATTAGCAAAACATATTTTTGAGCAGGGGGGGGGGGGGGGGGGGGGGGGGGGGGGGGGAGACTTCAAACGTATCAAACACTTGCACACTTCTCCATGCACAGGTCCATTATCAAGTTGCCCCCCCCCCACCCCCCCCAAAAGGAAATACAGTGAATCAACTTCAAGATCCTGTACATTCTTCCACAAAAAAACAGTTGTCAAAACTCGTTGATTGAGAAAAGGTTATCCATAAAATACTGGTCCTTGTGACTTTACCTCTCTGCAGCAGCGGCTCCAGGAAGTCCTGCAGGCCGTTGGGGAGGCTGCGCACCACATCGCAGGAGTAGCCGTCCTCGGGAAGGAGGAAGGGCAGCTGCAGGTCCGGATCCTCCTCCAGCTGGACCTCTCTCCCATCACTCCTCGCCAGCTCATCGGCCGTGTTCTCAGCCACAGCAACCACGTGGTCTATCAGCTCCTGTACACAAACACAAACACAAGCAGCACACGTATCACGCCAGCTCAGCAAACTGGGCTCATTTTATGTTACATAAGTGGGAATGTTCTCTATTTGGAGAGTGTTTCCATGCTTTTCTTTTCTTACAGGTGGGATGTAAGGCTCGTCTGGAGCACAGTGGTAGTTGATCATAAGTGCGTGGAGCTGCAGCGAGTTTAGCTTAAAGCAGGTGTTGTGGATGTTCTGCACATCCTGCATGGAGTATTTGTCCATGGTGAGCAGGGTGGTGGCCTGGAGGACACAGAAGAGAACATTTCAATGATCTACATATCTTTTATATTTTATTCTTATCCTTTCTTCAAACATGCATGTCACTATAGATGTAAGTATTTATGCATCAAAACCTTTGAATCCTTGAATACACATTTACAAATTTGAAAAATGGCTTCAAATATTCTTTTACATGCAAGTTTTAGTTTGATTAAACATTCTTATCGTAAGCAAGTATTACATGATCAAATTATTATGAGAGATTTCTGCGTGAGATACTTTGTTCTTCTCACTGCTTTGAAGAGCCAAGGCTGCATCATGTTGTTTCCACGCATCACTTGAAATGTAACAATACAATAATCACAATCTGATGACAGCTGTTGGAATGTTTGCTCATATTGTCGGGATGTTTGCTCATGTCGCCAGGGAGACACCGATGTCAAATCTGCTCACGCAGGCCTAAAGAATCAGATGAGCTGAGATGTTGAGTATTAAACTTGTTTACGTTGATAACGTTTTTACCTTACTTAGTTTTTAACTGTTGATTATGTGGTCACAAGAGAGAAATATAGTGCATCCCATTTACAACATGTTTTAGGGGCTTTTAAAGGTGAGTGTGACAAGCCCCACTATATCAGTGTATTATTGATGAAATGTAGAGGACCGGCATAGTGGTACCCTGGAAATCCAGACTTCTCATGAGAGCACAATTTGAATTTGCTCAGCGAGTTACTCTGGCATCTAGTAATGCTGCTCATTAACTATGCCCTTGTAGCCAAGCTGCACCAATCACATCGTGGTATCTGCGGTTGAGCTGAACAGACAACAGTCTAATCTACCAGTTAGCTCCGCTGGTAGGTGAGCGTATGGGGCTTCGTCACCTCTGTGTGTTGTTGTGATTGGTCGTAGTGTTATCCAATTGCGGGCAGTGAGATTTTCAAATGCACGCTTGGTGCCGCCCCTTGAGATGGCCGACTTTCATTACTCAATGCCAGACCCTTAACGCTTTCAAATTTGGGTCTAGATTTCCAGGCTATGGTAGTGGTGGTCTGTGTGGACAAATTGACTTAACTTACTTACTTACTTACTTACTTACTTAACTTTAGTCAACTCTTGCTCCTTACAATTACATTAGCTAAAGATATCTTGCTTTTTAAAAAAAACAAAATTCAAGTGGCAAGACAAGCATAAACTGAACCACAACTCTGACTTACACATTGTACTAAAGAAACAAGAGATCTGGTGTCTTATACAGCAAAAAAAAAAAAAAGAAGGCAAGATCATTCCCACTGGCCATTGTGGAAGTAATTCACTAAAAAGCACAAATAAACACTTAAAAAAAAATAAAAACACGGATGATAATAAAATCCACAACCTCATGTCCCAGAGGACTCTTCCCTTGTCCCCCGGGCCCCTCTGTCCTCCTACCTGTACAATTCGGCTGAGGTGGCAGTCGGCGGCGAGCTCCAGACCCTGTTTCTCCGCCCAGGCCTCGATGTGGCTGAGCTGCTGCCGGAGGATGGCCCCCCAGTAGTGACAGCACAGGCCCGACTCTGTGTCCGTCACCAGCTTGTTAAAGAGCCACATGTTGATGAAGTGGAAGAGCTGAGAGAAGAGCTGGATGGTCAGGGCGGCGTTGACCCGACACCTCCGCAGCAACGACATCGCCCCCGTCAGGGTGTGTAGGACGTCCTCTGGAAGGAGAAGAGACAAGCAAGCGACATTAGATATGTATGTACTCAATTATGGCCAATCATTAATTTCACATTCGGAAATTACGGACAGCTGAACGACACTGTGATGTCAAGACTTAAACAGCACAGTTAGACGTTATGGACTTGAGGTTGCGTCACAATAAAAACGTGAAAAAAAGTCTCTCTGTCTCTCTCTTGAGTGTCTTGACGCCTTGGTTATTTCTATTTCACAAGGCAGAAATGCAAACTTTAATAATATATGATATAATGTAAATATGCATTTGATTGTTTTACCTCTTTAGACCATTAAAAGTATTTTTTAAAATGAAAAAGTTACTCTGGTTGAACTGATCGGAGCTAACAGACACCTACAACCTGAACAAGAAGGCGCGAGTGTGCTTCATTTAAAAAGGTTTACAAAAATAGGGTTGGGACCCCTGCATGCGTCTGTGTGTGTTTATATATTACCGATCTTGGGTCTCTGTGGATTATGTTCCTCGGGGTCGTCCAGGAAGGCAGGCATGTAGTTGTTGAGATCAGCCTGAAGACAGTGGACCAGGTACCTGCACCAACACATTACAGCTCGTTAAAGACAACAGACTTCACCATCAATCAATCAAAATGTATTTATATAGCACTTTACAGCAACCAGCAGGTATCTAAAGTACTTAACATCAGAAACCAAGAGTCAAAACACATCATACAATAGAAAGAGTGAACATAGAAAACAGTAAAATCAGAAAAGGTTACAAATAAACCAAAGAATGAAACTGTCCCACCACTGCTACGTATTGAAAGCCAGAATAACAGATCCGTTTTGGCAAATATCAGGAAGTAACTTGTTCCAGAGTCTCGGGGCAGAAACTGCAAACAACCGAGAAGCTCTAATCCAGTCGTTTGTCTTTCGGGAAACTTAAATATTAAATTGGTAAAAGTCGTACAAAAAAAAGTTGTACTGCAAAAGGAAAAATAGCTGCACGCTGCTGCCTTGCTCTAAGTTCTCCTTTTACTGTACATGGACATGACATCTCTTTTCATGTCAGTTCTTGTTGAGATAAAGTTTGTGGGTTTTTGTATTGTACAGCATTCTAATATTATATTTCTTCCTGTGTGTGTGTGTGGACGCAACTGAAGTGGAACTTTAATGCAACATAGATGTCATGTTCACAAGGCTATTGTGTGACTACTGCACACATTATTCTATTTTTTAAAGCATCAATTAACTAGACAAACATGTGATGAATTACTGTAAATATACAGGTGAGTTCATGCCCTCATCTTTACCCGAGGGAGACAATTTATTGTCGATGCACTCTATGCAGAACAAAAGAGGATGTATGTATGTTTGTAGCCCTATATATGAATGTATTCCAGTGAAGGGACTTATTTATAAAGTTTCGCATATTCGCTGAACTCCACAGAGAACTGGCCAAAGTCCCTGACCTTCGCTGTCTGGAATACATCTCTAAACGTCCATGACACTGTGGACTCCCACACACACACACACACACACACACACACACACACACACACACACACACACACACACACACAACCACACCCACACACAGACTCACTTGAAAGCCATCTGGACCAGATGGGCGAGGATGTCCTGGGCGTCCAGCGTGATGCGACTCAGGTCTCGGTCCTGCTTGATGAAGTTGAGCAGCTCGGAGGCGTTGGCCATCCAGAAAGCCAGCGCTCCTGCGATGTTCTTCTGCTTCTGTAACGTACCAACCACACACACACACAAAAAAATATACATGGAAAGTTGTTAGAGCAGCAGGAGGAACGACAGACTGGAGAGTTAAAAAAGAAGTTAGGAGGGGGTTTTCTGTTTAAGTGGCAGCCAGAAGGAGCAGTTGTTACTTCAGGGATAGACTCATGCCCCGCCCACTCTCTCTCTAAGCCAACCCGGTGCCGAGAGGAAGAGTGGCCATTGCTGTCCTTCATGTCTTTAACATTTGAATGTGAGCTCTAAACAATTTTCCTTTATTTGACATCAGGGACCACTCCTTCTCCCACCCAGACACCAACTCCTGTACCAGGTCGCCAGACACTAGCTTCCTCCACGCACTAGTTGGTTGTGCTGATTTTGTTTGAACAAAACTAAAAAAAGTGTTTAGACTGCAGACATGCACTACATGTATTCACACTGCGAGCAACCGTATCAACAACTGACTACAAGTATATTTGTTTCCAATAGATCCGAATGACATGCAGGCCCATTTCTGTGGTGAACTGCAGTCAGATTTAAGCCATTTAAACATTGATTTTATAACCTATATTTAGTGTTACAATCCATATTGAGCTCTAACATGATTTTATGCTTTAATTATTATTACATTTCACTTTCCTCACAAGAGTTAGATAAAAAGATCAATACCGTTCTCACGTCTGTCTGTTTCATGTATGTCTATAGCCAACAGCCGGTTAGCTTAGCTTAACAAAGACACTAGAAACAGGGGGACACGTTGCCTGGCTCTTTTCAACATCTAACAACATTTTTTTACATTTGCATACTGTAATTTTCACTTGTATATGTGTATATATATGAGAATTGCATAATGCACAGGCCCTAATTAACACATTGCATGTCATTTGTTGTTACATGAAAGCAGTATTGGTAATCTCATCTAACTTGCAAATGTTTGAGTAGGTATTCCTTTATTATTCTCAAAATACAACACTTTAAATGGCAAATAGAAGCAACTGAAGACACACGTTATAACTCTGTAGCTGCACATAGCTACATAAATGTAATTAGAGTCTCTTGCTGAGTAAAGTGATCCATCAAACCAAGTAGCTTACACGCTAAACCAAGATAATAGTAATTAATGAGATAGTTATCTCAAATGACCAACACTGAGTGGATAATATCAGATTTTAACTAATGTTCCATAAGTGAGTCTACAGTCTAAAGGGAACTTTTTTTGGTCCTAAGGGAGGACAGAGCTCAGTGTGTGAGGAGCTGATTGGTTGATACCCCCGCCACTCAGAGAGGGAGGAATGTGCGAAGCTCTCTTCCCTGCACTCATCTATCCCCGCCTTGAAAAACGTAACACAAATAAAACAAAAGAAGAAAAAAAAACAAAAAAACACCTTCATTCAGAACAGCCAGAGAGTGAGAGATGGAGCAAGTGCGTCCAAAACGAAACGTGACAACGGAACATTTCGGAAACACTTTAGAAACACAGACGGATGGTTGAACACGTTAAATGAACTTCCAAACAGACGAATGAAGCAGAGGAGGTGGAGGAGGTCGGAGGGACGCGACTCGGCTCTCATCCACACTGTTGAGTAGAAGCAAGACGTCATGTCACACAAAATGGATGCCAGCATTAAAGATGGAGCAATGGTGGAAAAGAACGGTAGCTTTGGTTTCGCTCTGTTTTTGTTGGGTTTGTTTTTTTATTTCTTTTAGTAGCGGGCAGGTCCAAGAAGCTGAATGGAATTAGTCAGGCTGATGTTGCTGCTTAGTTTTCCAGCTGTGGGAGGACGCATTATTATGGCTTTATTTTACATTTCTGTTAGAACAGAGAAAAAAAAAGCAGCAGCAACAATCAGGGGCTGGTCAAAAAAAAGCAGACAGAGCAGTAGGTAGAGAAAGAGAGAGAGAGAGAGAGAGAGAGAGAGATTAAAAAAAGAAGCCAAGAGGTTGGGCAACACGAAATTACATTTTAAGTCACCGACATAGTGTCATGTTGCCTTTAAAGGAACATCTGACATTGGGACCGCCTGCATCTATAAAACGACTGTTTTTTTTGGGGGGGGGGGGGGGGGGGGGGTCCTAGCCCCTCAAGTAAGAGTGTGCGCCCCATGTAGGCCGAGTCCTCTACAGCGGCCCAGGTTTAATCCAAACAGTGGCCCTTTACTGCGTGTCACCCCCATCTCTCTTTCCCTTTCCTGTCTATCCACAATCAAATAAAAAGGGAAAGGCCCCCAAAAAGGAATCTTTAAATAAATAAAAAACGTTTCCCATGTGACCAGAAAGCTTAGTGTGGGTCAAAGTGTTTGGCTGAAAAGAATAAAAAAGGTATGCTGCCTTCAAACACTGCTGCAAATATCCGAAATGTATACAAAAGTGCAAAATGCAACAAATGGTTGAATTGTTCCAAAGGTTTTGGATTCTCTTTGATTCGTAAGTCAAAGAAATCAGTCAGGAACTTGTGGTTTAATTAGTGTATTTTTTTCTATATTTATAATCTAGTGAAAATATTTACTGTACCTGGAAATCTGCAAAATCTCCATCAATGTGTTATTGTCATTTAGAGGAAGTCACTTGCATTTCCATCTAGCATTTTACAAGGAATTGTACATGTAGGGCTGCCACTACCACTGATTTCTAATCAATCACTCTACCTCTTGTTTGTTTCTGGTTCATCAATTAAGTGTTTAAAATTAAAAAAATGTGCATTGTGATTTCCCACAGCCGAAGGAGACGTCTGTAAACTGCTTGTCTGACAAAAACTCAGTTTTTAAATTCAAAACAGAGAGAAGCACAAAAGAAAATGTCCCATTCTTGTCTTATGGATGACTAATGTAACCCAACTAAGGATTTCAGGTCTAGCTGTATGCACGATTTTGTATGAAGACTTACTTGTTTTTGATCTATTAACTATTATTTTATACCTCTATTCAGAAAGTGTTCTCATATCTCTTCTACTTTTTTAATTTCTTGTTTTAACCACTATGTAACAAAAATACAATTCCTTTAAGTAGGCATGCAGTTTAAGTTTCTTTAAAGGCAGACAACTGTGTCCCAGCTACTAGCTGGGTTTAAGTAACAAAGACTTTTGAGATGCACCGCCGAACTTGTTGAAGATCTTGTAACCATGTCGCCCAGACCGAGAGAGAGAGAGAGAGAGAGAGAATTAAAGAGTGAGTGAGGGAGGTAGACGCGTCTGTAGCAGCCGTATCATGGTGTGCTATCCTACCTGATCCCCTTCAGGAATCTCCTGGATGGAAGAACAAGGAGGAGGAGGAAGAGGAGGACACATTTACAGGACAGAGAGAAAACACGTCAACAGCTACAGTATGGACACAGCCATTTAACACACACACACACGCACACACACACACACATACTTTGAGACACACACACACACAAACATGGTCATGGTTTACAATGAGAAGACATCTTGGATCGGTTAAAGAACACAACTAAAGGAGGTGATCTGAGAACCACATCACTTAAAATATATCATTAAAACAGGCAAGAAGCCCTGTTATACTTTTAAAAATTAACTGATTACTGAAAATCTAACTGTATTTAGGACCACGTTAGGAGGTCATATCTAGAGTTAAGTCTTGAGATTAACCCTTGCGTTGTCTTCCGTCAAAATCAACACTTTTGTTGACGCTTTTTATTCATGCGTTTAACTTTTTGTTATGTTTTTGTCCCATTTTCAAAAATGTTTAGGCTTTTTAAAATGTTTGTAACTTTTTTTGACATTTAACACTACGTAACACTAACTTATTAACTTTAGTTTTACAGATATTTTTGGAATTTATGGTCAGTAAACCTCATTTATAGGAAATTATACCTAATGTCTGAGTTAGAAAAGCAGGAATTAGGAATTATTGAGACTAAAATTAAAGGAATGGATGTTGATGATAACCACAGACTGGAATATGTCAACTTTTACTCAATACTATTTCAAAACCACTTTAATTTGTTTTCTCCAAATACTATAAAATTTAATAAGACGCCCCAAAATTAATGAAAGTAGAGATTTGTACTTGTCAAAGAGCGTTGTGTGGAATCAATCATGTTATTTTGGGGAATTAAAAAGACAGCTGAATAATTACCACAATATGTGACCAATAACAAAAATAAACCCAGTCTTTGCACTCTATTGCACATTGAGAACTCTGTTAGATTGATTTAAAAGACAAAACAGGAATGTTATAAGGGACATTTTGCCTAAAACGTCCCGTTTATGAGTAACTGGTGTTGAGAGTAACACCCTCTCTGTGGAAACCAGCTAGGGAGTTAATGTGAAATGTGGTTTCAGTATAAAGAGGAACTGGGACCAACATTATCAGATAATGTTGACTAGGTTTTCAGTGATGTCACAAAGTTACAACGCATAACATACTGATGTATAAAAAAAAAGATCCATTCATTTAGGGAGACATTGATATAAAGTTATGCAGTTAAATCTATAAATGTATGTAGCTATTTCAAGTATGTGTGTGAGTGATGCGGATGTGTTTCTTATTTGAGAAGTTTTGTATTTTGCACTTTTTAGTTTTTTTTTTTAAAGGAAATAAGAAAAATGCACAGAAATCTCAGTAGAAATAAATTCATATCAAATCCATTTTCTGAGTCATTTTCTGTATTAAGTTGAGACATGTGGCTCGGGTACTAGTTTTGTATGTAGCCCATGTAATATGCTTACAGTAGTGTAATTTTTTTAATCATTTTACAGATGATTTACTTGGACGGAAATAGAAATTCTCTATTCTAACCTCTTTAGCTCTGTGTCAGTAAAGCCTAGAGTCACACCAGAGGGCGAAAGTATGTGGAAACGGCATCACTTTTTGTGGTAAAAATTTAGCCGAGAAAAGCATGGATTTTCAAGTGTGTGTAAAGACGTCAAGACATTTAAGGATTCAAAGTACTGGACAAGAACGAGTCTATCTCCTGCATCTCACAGAGTAAAGCTGGGCCCAATCATGCCACTTATCAAGATCCAGTTCTCCAAGTTCTCAACATCCCCAAAATTCCCCAAAAATACCATGTGTTCAAAGTACTTTTATTGGTCTCCCTAAGGAGAAATTTGCATTGGACACTGAGCAACTTAGCTGCAAGAGTTAGAGACACAACGAGCCCATTATAAGCCTAACTGAAGCAGGGAGGTTGAACATTCCCATGTCCCAAAGAAGCTAAAAATATTTACCCAAAACTCTATAAAATCCAACTACACACAGACTGAACTAGATCAAGTCTTACAGTCCACGTGTTTTCCATCATAACTTCACTGCATACCAAAGACAATGAATAACTAAGCAAGCAAGCTAAGCAAATAAAAGTAAACAACACTAATAATAGAAATGTCACTTCAGAAGAACGTGTGTGATTTTTTTCCATTATCCTCTGATCTAACAAGGTCCTGTGCTTCATTGTTTTTGCTTACACTGATATCAGGTGGGCCTTGTCAGGGATAATTAGTGGAATTTCTTGCCTTATTAATGGATTTGGGACCATCAGTTGTGTTGTGCAGAAGTCAGATTGATACACAGTCGACAGCCTATTGGACAACTGGTAGAATTCATATTATGGCAAGAACCAATCAGCTAGATAAAGAGAAATGAGTGGCCATCATTACTTTAAGGTGTGTTCAAACTTTTGGCCTGTACTGTATTTGTTGCCTAAATACTCAGCGCCGGTATCTAGATGTTCTTTTAATGCTTATGACTTTTAACTGTTAGTACTTGTGTTTTATCTGTTTTAATGATTTTGTGTAAAGCACTTTGAATTGCCCTGTTGCTGAAATGTGCTATACAAATAAAGCTGCCTTGCCTTGCCTTGCCTAATGATTTCCAGCTCTAATGATCAGTAATAGCACCATGCTAGCTGACGTTAAGCACACACTGTGCTGCGTCATAGCGGGCTTCACACCACGGACGTTAAACAACGACAGGTAGACAAACAAGACAAAAAACACAGACTGGTACAACAGAGGTAACTGTGGAGAGAAAGCTAAAAGAAACATACACATATACGAACACCTACACACACACAAACACACACCTTACAACTACAAGTGTAGTAGTTTATAAGAAAACAGCAAATGGGCAAAATTAAGCATCAAACGATTCAAAATTTTCAACAAAAGCCAGTATGTGAGTATGAAATATCTGAAAAAATGGCATTATGAAGGAGCTGAACACACTGGGATAACGCACAAATTAATCATGAGATTACGTTCAGACATCACAGCATCCCAAGATAAAAAGAAGAGTAAGGTAGTGTTACTGACCTGGATGACTCCCTCCATCATGCTCACCATCTTGTTGACGATGGCGATGACCTTGTGCGTCCTCTCAGACGGAGACATGTCCGGCCGGTAGGAAGGGGACAGGACGTAGCGGCAGGCCATGTACAGGACGTAGGTGGGTGAGAGTTTGAAGTGGACCGTGGAGCTGTTGGTGTAGTTGATGATGGCCGACAGGAAGGTGTCTTCAGCTGGACGGACACAGGAAATCAGACAATTAGATCGCTCACATTTACACTGAGATACACGGAAGAGCACCAATGTGTTTGAGAAAGAGCAGGCCAACCAATACCACAGTGGCAATGTAATCTTTTCAGTTTAAGCTGCTGATAGGTCATCTTTCATGCCACCCGGGGGGGAGAAGGGGTTCATTGTTACAGCATAGTATCGCAATATTTTCCGTAACAATACTGTATCGACACAGAGGCGCCAAGTATCGATATCTTATTAGATTTGTGTTGGTCAGTTTGTCCAATTTTGCAGCAATAAAACTGGATTGCTATGAACAAACAGAGAAATGTTTCTTTTTGGATGAAACAGATGTTGACAAAGTTTCCTTTGTCATGTGAAATTGGGAAAAATTACAAGTTGGAAAAAAGGTTATAAATTGCAAGTTATCATATAATATTGCAATATGTTAAAATATCTTATGGTGTTGATAACGTATCGGGAGGTGTCTGGTGATTTCAGTGGATATCTGACTTATTCTTGTGCAAATGGAAACGGTTATGAGACAATACTTGGGTTATTAAAAGGAACAAGCTGCAACTGCAACAATCAGTCTGTAAAAGTCACTTTGGTGGTGTGTTGGTCACAGAACTTGGCTCCACATGTGTCATGTCGGACAGACCAATAAAACCACTTTGACTTTCTTTCACTTTAGCCTGGTTGGTAAAGTATTTGATGTCAAACTGGTTGCAGCTGCACGACAACCCTCCTTATGAAAACCTGAAGATGGGCGTTACTCTGTAAAGGATCCAGATTTCAACAGTGCATGTGCGTCATTGTCCCAGGAGCATTTGGTTTCTCCCAGTGCATTGTGGGTATGGGACTCTCCGCCACTCTATGACCAACCAAAACCCTCCTAAAACAGATGATCTCACACTATGCCAAATATATACTCAGTGCGCACACAAACACACTAAGGCCCAGAGAAAACGAAAAGTCAATAAACAGAAGTGTTGGAAAGACAAAGCAAACAGATCGAAAGAGCTTTCAGCTGCAGAGAGAGTGTGGGAAACATCAGTTTAAATATAAATCAGACTTTTATTCAACATTTTAATGCTACCTGGAACTAATTTAATTTAATTTTTCAAGCCAAAACCAACACTTTCCCCATTAAAATCATCTAAAAATACAAACACTACAAGGGAAAGACATTAGAAAATAGTTAAGATTAGACGTTACACCGTTGTGTTACACTATAATATTAACCATTTTCTGCATTAAACTAATGGTGGGAACACACTTAATGTGATCACATCATGCTACTGGCTGCTACAAAGTTCGACTGTTAACGAAGGTACAGTATGTACACTACAAACTAAGAGAGATCTGATTGGCTGAAATAGTGGAGAGTGAGGATGGTTATAATGGGCCGCTGTGTATTTGGATATTTGGATTCCCAGTCAATCAACTACCTGTTGTTCGTTTACTGTGTCCTATAATTGGTGTTTAATTTGTTCCCTTGTTGAATACTGACATGTTTAGATAAAATGGGTAAAAGATAATAACAGGCATATGTTTTTACATATGTATAATAGCAGCAACATTACACCCAATGAGAAGATATTCCTGTCTTCTATCACTTTTTTTTAAGTCTTGTTTTCCTAAAATTCACACGTAATGATTTCAAGGACCTGGGGGAACCATGTATTAAAGGAGAATTCGGGAGTCCGGAAGTGTCCCAGTAAGATAGTCAATGAGGGCACATGCACAATACCAGAGCCCTGGAATTGGCCCAACTGGAATACAGCCATCATTTATGTTACTCATTCTAACTGGGCTTTTTCTGTTTTGAAAAGTCGAAATCTCTGCCATAAAAAAAGTCTATAGGACCAAAAATGTGAAAGAAAATTAAAATGTTATTGAACTGCATTGCCCAACTAAGACTAAGACATTTTTACTCCAGCTTTAGCAGTTTAACCCTAAAAAAGCTCTTCTGAAAACAACATATTGAGCAGACAAATATTTGTAGACATACTTTAAATAAAGAAAAGGAGAACTTTATTCTGAGTGCTCAATTCATCATCTTTAAAAGTTAAAGAAATATTGACTGTTACTATGGAGGTGCAATTAAAGGAAACCAAGGTTAATGGCTTTAAAGTGATGCCGCTGATTTCCTGCCATTTACAAATGGGGCACACAAGACGTAACATGTAATCTGGAGGCTGAGGCAGTTGAAAAATTAGTTGCTCATTTTTGTTTTTATGGAAATCATATTTATTCTCATTAATACTCAGCAGAGTGACTGTATACATTTACTGTGAGGTGTTTATTGCATACCACTGCTGCTAGAGCAGGTAGGTCAGCAGAATCAGTGCAACGCATCGTAGAGAGGATTCAATAGTTTCCAGGACTTGACTGCTACACTAACACAGTGAGGGGAATAAAGAGAGGGAGAAAAATACACACTGGTACTTACAGTTGTCTCTGAACTCAATGCCAGCTGGCAAGGTCAACTCTGTTCTGTCTGCTGAAACGTCCTGAGACCTGATAAGATAAATTAACACCATGAATAGGGAGAGATAACATCACATCCAGAGAATACAGAGGAGAAGAGGACTGGAGAGGGGGGATGGATGGATGGATGGATGGAGGATGAAAAAGACAAGAAGAAGACGAGGAAGTGTGTGTCTGACCTGCTGTCCTGCTGCTCTCCTCTGATCATGGGTTTGACCATGCCTCGCTCCATCTCCAGCTTCCCTGAGCTCTGCACACACAGAACACACAGTGTCAAGCTGATAGCATTTCATTTCACTTCACTATGATTTGATTTACTAGATCAGTGGTTCCCAAACTTTTTCAGCTTAAGACCCAAAAGAGAAGTATGGTGTCTCCCCGGGACCCAAATTTACAAAAATACACCATGAATCATTGTAACATCTACATTTTTAAACTGTGGACAAAAGATGAAATAAACTATGATTTTTTTGTATATGAAGTATATTTATTCCATTATAAAAGTAAACAAAAGAAAAGGTCTCTATTCTCCTTTCTGTGACTCCTCCCTTTCTCAACTCATTTTCTTATCCCCTCCTAGGATAAGAGAAGAGAGAGAGAAGCCCCCCCCCCCCCCCCCCCCCCCCCCCCCCCCCCCCCCCCCCCCACAGCATCTGAGCTGAACAGACCAGTGCAGAAGAAAACAACGCTCATTCACATGAGATTGATATGAATTTTCCTCTGCCAACTGGCGACCCAATAAAACGTGTCTGCGACCCATTTTGGGTCCCAACCCTAAGTTTGGGAAACATTGTACTAGAGTAATCCCAACTTGAGAGTGTACAGAAAAGAGATAATGACTCCTGTGTTCAGTCACAATCTCATAAGTACCAAGAAGAAGCCAACACACCAGCAGCTAGCAACAGATTCTGTTTTTACAGTTTTCTCATTTTCCTACTGATCAATACCTCCATTTGTTCTATTAAAAAACAAAAGTACGTATAGAATTGCCTCTAATATATTACAAACATACATAGAAGTGCTGCAAATTAGTATTTACTGTATCTGTGGTGCAAAATGTTTGTAATATAAAGTTAAGTTTTAGATTTATTAGATCTACAATAAGTCTGTTTTCAGCAATTCTTTTCAAAAGAGAAAAATGACAAACATTGTCTCCACAAAAGTGCTTCTTTTATCTGTTCTACATAATTATAAGGGACTGTTGATCGGATGAAACAAGCATTTGATAGACAGAACAATTAACCAATCAATCATTCAAATATAAATAAAGTATAGTTATTGTTATTTTCAACCCCGTGTCTACTGCTATTTTGGGAAACAGCAGTGTGTTAGCTTTCCATTCATTTTACTTGGGGGAATAAAAAAATATTTTTACAACTAGATTCACCGTTCCAACGTTTTCTCTCCTGATTCAGGTACCTCTTACCCCTTCTTATGATACTTGCTGATACAAATCACCGATCCAATACCAGTACTCTCTTGTCCGGTCCCTTTAATGAAGTTAGTATTGGCACAAATACAGATCTGGCCGATTGGACTGATGCATCTCAACTATAAACCTCATAAGGCAAGTAAAGAAATGTGTGTTTCTACCTACGAGCAGAATGTTCCAATGCTCAACAGTATATAATGTACTGTATACAGCAAAAGTCAAATGCTGTGTGCGTGAGTGTGTGTGTGCGTGCATGTTAGGGTGATTGTGTGATTGTGTGTGCGTGAGTGTGTGAGTGAGAGAGAGTTACCTTGCTGGTAGGCAGAGCAGATCCACTGTGGACGTCTCCGTGAAGGTCGAAGGTGGTTTCTGGTACACTGCTGCAGCACAGACACACACATGCAGCGGTTTAGTTAAGGAACTGAGGGCACAGCTGACATCAGCAAGAGCTCAGATTTAATCCACACACACACACACACAGACACACACCCCTAACACATCGGCGGGGAGAGCTGGATCAGAGATGCAGTTAATGAATGACTCACTAGTATATGCAGACAAATAAGTGAGCATTATTTATATGCACAAACTTCTTATGTAACAGCCAAATTAGATATAGAGAGGCAACGCCAGGAGTCAGGAGCACTGTTCACAACAAAGCCTGTGTGTGTGTGTGTGTGTGTGTGTGTGTGTGTGTGTGTGTGTGTGTGTGTGTGTGTGTGTGTGTGTGTGTGTGTGTGTGTGTGTGTGTGTGTGTGTGTGTGTGTGTGTGAGAGAATGAGTGGCCTTAATTGAGTGTGACAGCAGTCGAGTTTAAAAGACAGGCTTCTGCTTTTCACGCCTCACATGTCAGGAAGGGATCAATGTCAAATAAACATTGCCAACACAAACACACAAAAGCATGTGTGCTCTGTGTTGTCACATGCACAGTAACCAACAGCAACCAAAGTGGGTTAAACCATAAACAGCAAGACTACACTTATTGATGGAGAAATTAAACAGATTTTTTCCCCCAACCTAACTACATTTCCAGAATGGATTTTTCGCATTTAGCTTTTACCATTTTCTATCAATTAAACATGGATGGTAACAACTTTAACACCCCAAAGAATTCACACTATAGCAGATCATAGAAAAACAACTAGTGTTATGTCTAGTTCAGTCAGTCAGTAACTCGGCATCATTGTGCTGTCTGGTTATGTAACAGTCCGCTTCTGTCATTCGCAGCCAAGTCAAACCAAGAGGTGAACCAAAGCAAAGACCCTTCCACTTGCAAATACATAGAAATTATCATAAAATGAATGAACTACAGCCTAAAACTGGCAACCCCCCATCCCCCCCATCCCATGTTCATTAAGTGTCATTTAAAATACTTAGCTTCAAAAACATCCCGGATAAGGGGAAGCTAGCAACACAAAATCAAAACAGAGTGGCGGATTATGTGTCTTTCCAGACTTCTGCTATGTTTTCCCTTCTTTCATGCTCTTCTCTCACTGACTAATGTGAAATACTTGCTGAGAGGCAGGAGATTAGATGTCTAAACACTCATATGCTACAAGAATATCTGTTCAGCTGCCAGCACTTGGTGCCAAATAGCTCCGATTTTAAAAGGCGGTCGTCGTGCCAAGCTGCGTGGCTCTAATCGTTCTCAACATAATGGTGCGTCTCCGGCTCAAATGAACTAGGTTTCCTTGTAAGTTTGTAGAGCAGAGCATTGGAAAGCAGCCCAGACTACCACAGGGATCCAGATCAACAACATCAGGCTTGTATTCCAGACTGAGGTGACACTGAGCTGCACAAAATGACAGCTGGGGTTAATGTGACTCGCCAGACATTATAGAGACTATTAAGGGGAGAAGTGCAGTTTCTCAACGTAACAGAGAGTCAGAAAAACCCATTAATGCTTCAAGTTATAAATCTCGACGGCGGTAAGAAGCAGCTCCTCTCTCAAGTTGCTGAATACACCTTTTGTCCTTGAGAAAGAGAAATATAGCTTGACGTTACCTGGGTCTGTATGAAAAATGTACTTGTATTTGAACTATTATACCATATCATTAGACTGGGCTGTATTATTTCCTCCCTTATGAGAGAGTGATCTAGCCCGTTTTATATTTATATTGTTATTATCTTTAATTTCTGGTGCAGTAAAGCGTTTAAAACTCTTAATTTTACACTCAACAGTCATCTAATTTAAACAATACGTGTTATACTTAAGATTTAACACTTAAAACATTTGAAAACATATGGTAGACCTTGAAGTAAAAACTTCCCAGGACAAGCTACAAAAACAGAATTTGTTACTTCTAGTCTTAGTCTAATTCTTGCAGAAACACCCACACACACACACACACACACACACACACACACACACACACACACACACACACAGCAATGAGTTACAGCGTCAGTTACTTACACACCTCTCTCTCTTGCAGTCATCTATTGAGTCATTAAAGGGCCATTCAATTCAAAATCTTTCTTGTACTTCACTCATCCTGAACCAGCTCACGCAGTCCTCTCTGCTCTTATCTGATGTGTTCCTTCTTTCTTTCTCCTGTTAGTGTGTTAAACGACAGCGAGCACGAGGCCACACCCAACACCATGTTGATCAGATTAGAGGGCAGACTGTCAGCCATAACCCTAGACCTCGGCTCTTCCTCTCCTTTCATTTCCTCATTCTCCCCTTCAGTCTAACCTCAAGACTTCCCTCCTCCCTCATTCAATTCCCTTCATCTCTCGCTCTGCCCAAACCGCTCCCTTCATCTCTCGCTCTGACCAAACTTTATCCTCTCCACTAAGAAGTGTCTACAATGACAGCCTCTTCTTTTTCTCTGTTCACAAACTTGCGTTGGGAGGATTAGAAGGAGGAATCACGAGAAGATAAAGAAGAAGGCTAAGAAAAAGAGAAAGAGGCAGACAGGAAGGACCATGAGCGTCAGTGGGTTAGAGGTGAAGAGCATCTCCCTCCCCTCACCCAGACTTGTGTTGACTCCTCATCATGGCGGCCGGTTCTCGTTTCCCTCCCAGGTCGAACATCGGGTCAACGAACTTGAAGACGTGTGCAGAACCAAACTGGAGGGTGGAGCCCGAACGCAGCAGCGTTGTCTCGGTAACTCGTTGCCCGTCGACAAAGGTGTCTGCGTCTGGGCCGTGCGGCGTCACGGTGACCATACCTTCACTGTGCATGAGGTTGCAGTGGTGGGGCAGAATCCCCGGACCGAGCAGCTGGTGACAAACACATGGCACATCAGCACAAAGCAACGACACACACACACATTACAGCAGCTAGATTGGAAGGGTCTAACTGAAACTGAAATTAAAGCTCATTGTTGCTAAGAGTTCAGTTTGCATGTCCTTGGTGTTTGTTTTGACATGTGTACATACTTGACCAAAATTGTAATTACCAAAAAAGATCACATTTATGATGGATTTATTTTTTCTCCAGTGACAGCTCTCCCTACATCAGCGGTCTGCAGTGAGCATGATTTGGGCATCGACTGACAATCTCTGTACTGTAATTTGCCTCCTCTGTTATTTCCCCACCCGAAATGCGAGGAGAGTTCAGATTCCAGTTTGACTTTTAAGAATCTGCGAGTGTTTTTGTGAAGTAGTTACCTGGATGGCTCCGTCGTCTGTGCAGTCGGAGCCGACCTCGGTGATGCTGTGCTGAAGCCGGTACAGCTTTGGTTTGTCGCGTGAGTCAGACCCGTCTAGACACACACAAACGCACACACATTTAGCACATTGGTCCGCACATCACAAAAAGAACTGTATTATTCACGTTCAACCTCACACACTATGACTGACCACAGACACAAAGAGTAGGAATCCATCCATCATTTCAACAGAAAAGAGCCAATACAGATTGGTGTATACTGGCGTAAACACAGAAAAAACAGTGTGGGTGGCTGGTGGGGCTGCAGAGCGACTATTGATTATTAGTAAAAACAAGAGTTTAGTAAAAGCAAAAGCAGCACATTAGTTCACCAAAGAAAAAGCAAAAAAGGGGAAACCTTGGCTGTTCAGGGAGGAAACAAATGTGTTTTGATCATTATCAGCCAAATGGGGAGTCGGGGGTCACTGCCCCCCCCCTCCCCCAACAAACCCATCAGCCATTGAAACAGACACAGAGGACGTGTGGTGGAGGTTTACCTTCGTGGTGCCGATAGGCGTAGTAGGCATAGTGATTCCCTCGCCCTAGGCAAACAGGCAGGCAGGTGCGGCGGTAGAAGGAAACATGCACAAGACCCCACGCGCACGCACACACGCCCACACGCACACACACACACACGCAGGCACACACACACACACACCATGCCATAAAAAGGGGGAAAGAAAACAGACATATAGCAGAGGGTGAAAACGCAGCAAGAAGGAAAAATGCAGCATTACCATGTTAACCCAATTAATTGCATGGAGACAAACAAACACACGTATGGTATTTTTTTTCCAGACATAATGTCCTAATCCTAAATGAACTTAAAAACAACTTGTGACTACATGACACTTTAAACACAGATCTGCTCATCAGTTAAACCATTGTTCTGAATGAGTACGGTGGATTGAGCTGCAGGTAACAAACGCTGCAATCATTCCTTTCATCTTTAGGCCCTGCGTCGCATGTCAGCTGCGCGGCGTGTCCGTTTTTATTTCGGCTCCCATGTTAACAGGTTAGAGCACGCACACTGACTGTGACACGCATGTCCCAGACGCGGCTCGAGCCAAAACTGCGTGCACGCTGGAAAGAGTACCGACGCCTATTTTTCCCCTTGCGTTGGAAGCGTCTCCAGGCAAGATATGATACAAAAATATGTTTGTCATTTTGACACAAAGGTATTTAATAAATGGCATTTTCATGTTTAAAAGTTACTAGGTTTTCACAAAATGCAGATATAAATGTAATTTTAACTAATAAATAATTCTCAATTTTCAAACATAGCACCTGTCAGTACAGAACAAAATATTCTGTAGCCTGTATTGCTGTCAATACTGCCGACGTTGGCTTTGCTGTTATCATATGAGTATATAGTTGAAGAATGCCATTATTTAATTTTATCAATGGGGAAACATACATGTGTACGGACAAGGCTAGCAGCAGCAGCAGCAGCGCCACGTCAGACACGTTTCTGGTGTGCATAGAAAACGCCACGCAACAGAAACGCTACGCTCGTGCCATGCAGGCAGTATGCAGCGGGTCTGAGCCCTATACAGACTAATCTTAGCCAAGTCACTGATCTAAATTGGTTATCAAAGACACCGGAACAAACACACACTCACAGAGACTCAGCACCAATTATGTAGGAGCGCCACAAAATCAAGTTTCCATCTTTTCAACAGACAGTGACCGGTCAATCTGACAGTGGATGAAGTCAATGTGTTAGTATGTTCTCGGACCAGACTCTTTGGTTTCCCCAATACTATATCAGCACTACAGTTTATTAAGTTGATGACCTGAGGTATATGACAGACAAATAGGAAGCTAAAGAGAGAGGGATCAGTAGCAAGAAACAAGCGGTTAGGGCTGGTCACAATTAGCAAGACTCAGGTAAGGTGTCGGTTCCCAAAATGCTCCTATAGGTTCAGGGGTTTTTAAGTATCACAATAATATCTCCATTCTGGGATATCTTTACTGCATTCCAGGAGCTTACTTGTAGTAACTTACCTTTTGTTGTTCTCCAAGTCCAATAACTTGCCCAATCTACTTCTAAATCTGAGAAATGGATTTTCCTCCATTTCTCACAGGACATATGGGTATACAGTTAACAATTAGCTCAATTGTAGACCTGATGTTTGTGTTTAGATCAATGGAACATTTGCTCTCCTTACATCAGCATCATCTGCATAACATGGATATAAACAGACCTAGAAATGTAAGCTGTATTAACTTTTGTTAAAGTGTTTTAGTCAGTCAGTCTGATGTTGGCAACTGTACCTTCAGGATTCTGCCATGTTTGGCTTGTTAAACTGAGTCCCAGATTTATACTTGTTTGGTGCAGGATTCTTTTGTGTACACTTACAGTCAATTTAACTCTGCATTGTTGATAGAGATTTATATTTCTCTAATAGTTTAACTAATACTCGTAGTGCTAGAGTTAAAAGATGCTGTCATAAATAAGTTATTGATTAGGAAATTATTTAAAAAAAAAGGTAAATTATGCACTGACTAAGTGCTTATTTTGTGGCTTATAATACTGCAATCGGCATTGTTATGGAAGCCTTAACAATTAAGAATAAAGCTCCGGCTGCTTTGTGGTGATTAGAAGTCAGAGGTAGGACACACCACCATGCCTCCAATTTAGACTGGAATCCATCATGTGACTTACTCCCATTAGCAGGGAAAGTGAGACAGCCTCACCCTAGAGAGTAACCATGAGCGTTATTTACTGCAGTTACACTGCTGCCTGCTGGCCACTACCTGTCACAAAAGAGGTGCTCATCAGAGCAGCTACTACTACTTATATTTCTGTTACAACTGATGGATACTTGAGCTAAGACGTCACAGATGCAGGAGCAGACATTATGGTGTTGCATGGAAGTTTTACCTGGGCTCAGCTCCACCAGGTAAGGCAGTTTCTCAGGAGGTAAGGAGCTGGTGCTGCCCTCCTTCCCTCGAAGGCCCTTGTCATCACCTTTCCTTCCCTTCCTCCCCTGGTAGTCGGGGGGTCTCTTTTTCAGCTGGAAGACTAGCGAGCCTGACAAAAGACATAATAAAATTTATTAGGATGTTACATTAAAAAACTTTTTCCACCAAAACGATTGAAGAGGTAAAGAGATAATAATAGAGTTGTAATGAATGCAACTAAGCAGGAGGGGGCGGTAGCGACCAAGAAAAGAGGAACAGGGTCTCTGTGTGTGTGTGTGTGTGTGTGTGTGTGTGTGTGTGTGTGTGTGTGTGTGTGTGCGCGCGCTACCTCTGTCAGCAGGCCAGTCCCTGAAGATCTGCAGTGGACACTCAGTATCGTCCAGAATCATGTCCTTGCCCGACTTATCATCTTGCTGCAAAGAACACAAGACAGAAAACAAATTGTTCACTTAAGCAACAAAAATATAACAAATTCTACCAATGACCTGTTTTCTCAGATAGTGGGTCTCGTGTCTGGAGGCTACAGTGTCTACATTAAGATAATATGATTTAAAGATAAAGATTCTTAGTTAAAGATTGATGTCATGTGCCTGATTTGCTCCAAAAATAAATAAATAAAATAGCGACTTATTCATTCACCACATTAGATTATCTTTAACATGGATTTTCTTGCCAGGAGATGACTACTAAAGGGCAGAACACTAGTTTTTTAAGTTGTCATAACAAGTTTTGAATGTTTTTGAAGAACTGTTCTCCCATAGGTTTACTCTTCCTAATGAAATGATGCTGTTCTCAATGTTGCTGTAATTCTTTACAGGGCTGCCCGCGGTCTACCACAGATATCCAGCATCTCTTCATCCAGTTGTCACGTCTCAGTTGACATCCCCACCCCCCAAAAAACATAATTTATACCGTTTATATCACACAAGCTGACATGCTAAAATACTTGTGCTGATTCCTCATGCTCACTAACCGCAAATTGCTACTGACTATCACCAGTCAGTGGGTCTTCCACTGTATTGGCTGTGGGAGCAGCAGTTATTTCATATGATTGGCCAAAGCCAGAGTCCATCTGAGAGGACAGATATAAGAGAGGCTGTGGGGAGCGCAGCGAAGCGCATGCATGCATGCACGCACACACGCACGCTGCGGTCAAATATGTGTATACTCAATGTGACTAGAAATCTGTTTAATGGTATCTACTGCAGCTGGAGGGTCACAAAAACAAAAATTGGACAGAACATACATTTTCCAAAAGCCAAGTTACCCTAAAACTAGTTTAACTTGACTTAACTTGGAGCGTAACAGAACATATTTTATGTTTTGTATGTACTGAGATGGAGGAGATGTGTTGTAGTAAGATAAATGTTGTTACCCGAGCGATGCAGTACTCTCGGGGGTTCTCCTTCTCCAGCCCGTACTTCTCCAGCGCCTCCACCACAGCGAAGTCAGCCGTGTCTCTGGTGGAGAGCAGGATGGTCTTATACGGGATGTTGGGCTTCAGACTGTCAGCGTATATCCGCAAAGTGCCTCCTGCAGGAAAGTACAACACATACTTTGTCAGTCAGTGCACCCGGCTAACAAATAAAAGGCCAAATCATTATTTGCTCCAACTGTAGAGAGCAAAAAACAATGACAGGTGAGAGAAAAAAACCTTCGAACACAAATATCGTATGGCAAATTCAGTATCTTAAAATTAACCATTTGACCCAAAACTTCCCCCAACACTTATTGTACTAACAAAAGTTAGTACAAAAAGTCCCCCCCCCCAAAAAAAAAGTAAGCAACTATTAATATATTTGGTAACTTCTATACTATTTTAATTTCTAATTTTGTGACTTTCACTTGTATTATTTGACAACTAAGGGTTTAATTGCCAACAATTCAGACCAAGCCCTGCTACAGTCAAGAACATAAATACAGAGTAGATATAATGCAACCCATTTCTGTCATTTTGTGCTTAGGAAAAATAAAGACATCAAATATTACCAATCCACCATGGTCGGAACAGAATATGTCATCCTTAGCAAAATCAAAATCCATGCCAATCAAAATAATGGTCCGCTTTTCAGATGGCAGGGAACAAACCTGGACATTTAGATTCCAACATGTTTTGCACAAGGATACTAATTAGACTATATAAAATGTATAAATGACAAGAATGTTGCAGTGCTGTAAAGGAAGTAGAACCAGTAGCTCATAATATATATATATATATATATATATATATATATATATATATATATATATATAATACACCACACTTTCATCGGCAGTGTGTCAACTGCAAAAATGATCACCTTTGTAAAACCCACAAGGGAGTCTTCAGCAAAGCAAACAGGGTTTTCAGACACATCACATAACATGAGGTGGTTTAAAATAGCATGTTGTGCTGGGAGGACGTCATTGTCTGACCACAGACCGTCCTGTGTCTACCGTATGTTGACAGCGGTTAAAGCTGTTTTCAGAGTTGGTTCACTGGTCCATCTGTCAGTCTGGCAGGGTGATTACGTAATGCTCGACTCTCACAGACCGTATCAGCCAGCGGGTTGGTTTCATTCATTCGGCATGCACGTACGTCTTTTTGGGTGTGTAAACACGACAGCGTGAGACGTCCCCACAACATATGGCCTGCTGTGGACCAGCTGATGTAGTCGGATCAGGGATAGACAGACATTTGTTGTTTTAAAAATAAAAATAAAATGGGAAATTTCCATATAAATAAGGATAAGGACGACAGTGATCTGTAACGTTCTGGTTTCCACTGCAGATTTAATTTTGGGTTCACGTCAGGTTCTCCTTAAGCCACACGAGGACAATCACACTTGTCCCAGAACCAATCCAACGCTGACTCTTTGCATGATGTCACATTTGCTCTGGGAGCAGGTTTTTTAGATCAGGCTCTGTTTACTATTCCTTGAATCCTGATTGGTTTGTCAGCTCCTACTGCTGCGATGTGTCCCTATATATTCCACCAACGCTGTGCTACCCAGTAGGAAAGGAGTCAGCCAGGTGATGTGTGCTACTTGTTTTTTTGCCAGGTTCAGCATTCTCTTGTAGGGAGGCTTTACAGATTTGGTGATTTGTTATTCATATACTACATTTGTCTAGCTACAATAGCTTGTACAACGGTGTCAATCTCATCTACGCTTGTCGACACTTTTCTTTCACTATATCTCATTAATGTGGCTATAAATCTTCTCTATTCTTCATCTCTCTTGCTTAACTCTGATTGGTCCCGTGTTTCTCCAACCCCTGGAAATAACTATCCAAGAGAGCACAAACCAAATCTAGTCTGTGGGCAGAAATTCAGAAGACTGGAACCAGGACTTTTTGGACATTTTTGCCTCATCTAACAAAATAAGTGTACTCCTATTTGTCTCAGACTGCTTAAGTGTTCTCCACCAATGTCTTGGAAGGCTCGACTATGTTGTTCACTCAGAAGTGCTGCAGAGATGGTTTTCTTTATAACAAGTTTTCCAATTTCTGCAGAGAAGCTATGGAGCGCTTCCAAAGAAATCAACAAGCTCTTCATTACTTCCTAGACTAAAGCCTGTCTTAGCGAGCTGTATGAAAAGTCTTCTGCCTCTGATTCATAAGAATTTCTTCCATTGAACTATGGTGAACCTTTCTTCAGACCTTTATCTCTATCTATACCTCCACACATGTCAACATGTAGTTCTCCCAGACAACAACTGAGAACTATGTATAATTGGAAGAAAATGGTCTGGGTACACGGGTTGACAAGATGTGTTGAATTAGAAGCTCAACAAACAGTTTAAATACCTGAGTCGGGCCTCCCATCGCTGCTCATAAACTCCTGCATGCGCTTCTCCAGCTTCTGCTGGCGTCTCCTCTTCATCACCACCTCGGGGTTGGAGATGGTCCTGGTGAAGCTGGTCTCCGGCATGTCCTTGTAAACCTCTGCCGCCAGACGATTGTTCTCCCTGAACATGAAAACGAGGAAGACAGAAGGAGTGTGTGTGAGAGAAAGAGAGAGAGAGTGAAAATAAGACAAATTGAGCAACAGAAGGTTCAAAGTTCAAATCACTAACTCTTTCCTTTTTTTCGAGCCTTCTGCACTTTTGATGCCCTTGTAAAAAAACTAAAAAAATAAGATCCACCCCAAGGACTGAGAGGATGTAGAGGCAGGACAGTAAGATGGATGACTGTGAGCATGTGTCTTACCCGTCCTCCCGGCTGAGCGCCTGCTCGTCTCCATCGGGGATCCGGGCGGACTCCTTCTCTCTCTTCTTTTCCTTCTTCTTCTCCTTCTTGGACAAAGTCCTTTTGAAGTTCTGGATCACTCCATCCTTCTCCTTCTCGGGCCCATTACTCTGACTCTTCTGGTAGAGAGGGGAAGAAGAGTTAATGACGTGCTCTTAGACACTATGAGGTTGTAATAACTTACTAATTTATGATTAAATGAACAAACTGAATGGAGGAAAAAATTGTTCTTAACCTTTTATTTACGTCTACTATACTTTATTAGCTACATTTAATAGAAATATTTGTGACGGATCATATATCAACACATGATCAGAAAAATTTGTATAACACATGCAGTATATAGCTGGTCAATGGTGCAAAACCACACCCAGATATGCTAGATCACGTATGTTGCCAGTAGCTGTAGGTGCTTCCAGTGATTTTTCTGATGGATAAATATGGAGCTAGAATAGTTTCTTTATTACATGCAAGAAAATTAATGATCTGAGGGAAGAAAAGAAAATTTCAGACAAAAAGTTATCGCACCGATAGCAAAAAAAAAATTTTATGAGAGAAAGAAAATAGGAGAGAAAAGGTTTTCATACCAATAGCCAAAAGAAAATCTCTGTCAAAATACTTTTTTAAACTCTCAAATATATATTTCTTTGCTATCTCTGTGAAAAAAATTCATTCAAAAAAACATGTTTCTCTCAAAACGTAAAAGGGATTTTTTTTGCTATTGGTAAGAAAACAAATTTTTTCTTCTTCTCTCAGATCATTTATTTTCTCGCATGTAATGAAGAAACAACTACCTCCATAGATAAATAGATGAGTCAGCTCACTAGTGGTCTCGCAATGCCGGACCCTCCTCCCCAGTGCTGCGGAGGAGGGTCCGGCTAGTCCACAGCCTTCCGGGATTGGATGAAAAACGTGCCCCGGTTTATTGTCATTTCTTTAAACCAATCACAATCATCTTGGATGGTGCTAAGCGCCGGACACAATCACAGTGCCGCTACAAAATAACGTAGGGAAGGAACTTGTTTTGGTGACATGTGTACGTTATAAAATTGTTTTAATTTTTTTTACTCTGCAGAGATCTGAGGAGTAGGTGACCATAGTCATCAAAAGTCAACCAAAGTTTAGAACGCCAACACAAAGAAAGCAACGAGTTGTGGGACATCGGGCCTAAAAAGAAGGACATTGGGCCTAAAAAGAAGGACATTGGGCCTAAAAAGAAGGACATCCAGCCTAAAAAGGAGGACATTGGGCCGAAAAAGAAGGACATTGGGCCGAAAAAGAAGGACATTGGGCCTAAAAAGAAGGACATTGGGCCGAAAAAGAAGGACATCGGGCCTAAAAAGAAGGACATCGGGCCTAAAAAGGAGGACATCCAGCCTAAAAAGGAGGACATCCAGCCTAAAAAGAAGGACATTGGGCCTAAAAAGAAGGACATCCGGCAGAAATTTCGGCAGCAGCAGAACAATCCCTGAAGTGGAACGTCATCGACATAGACCAGCTCACTAGTGAACTGACTTGTTTACAGTCCAGCAGGTTAACAGACGACTACAGACGGAGTAGCCCACCTTGGGGAGGATGTCGTTCTCGTTCTTCAGGACGAAGCGTCCTTCTCTGTCGTCTTTGTTCCAGTTCAGCTGAACAACAAGAGGCTTCTCGTCCATGTCCAGCTGACGCTCTTCTAACACACACACACACACACACACACACACACAAGTCAAATTATTACTATTCCTAACATTGAAAACATTACATGTTAAGATAACCTTGGCTCGGTTGAGCAGGTCGACCCTTTGACCCGTCTATAGGACTCACCGCCACTGACGTGGACCTCATAAAGGGAGTATTTTGGCGAGGAGAGCATCCTCATGTCTGGTCTGAACTTCTCAGCTAGCGTCTCGATGACGTCCTGCGTGGTCGCTGTGCTCGACACTCGGATGCATTTGGTGGCAAAGTTACCGGCAACCCGGTCCTGGAAGTAGAACCGCATCACGCCGTGGAACTCCAAGTCCTGTTCAAGAGACAGAGACAGTCAGTTTGTTATTGTTTACGAGCAATATATACAGTTTATATATAACCGATTTACTGTGAATATCTTAGGCATTAAAGAAGATGGTAATTCATTTTAAACCAACTGATTTAAATGCCCCTTGTTCATTATTTTTACATTTTAAAAAACTTCCTGGCTCATAAATAAAGATAATAAAGTACTGTGTTCTAGCTTACTTAGATAGATAGATAGATAGATAGATAGATATTTACTGATCCAAGAAAAATGGGAAATGATGGTGTTACAGCAGCAAAATCAGTCACACAGCACAGAATATAAATGAAGTACTAGCTAAAATATACATACATACATACAATATAAAATAAGTAATAATAAGAATAAAATAAAAGAAGAAATATTTGAATATATACACAGGGTGGGAAAACAAAATGTGCAACTGTTTAAATAATTTGCTAAAATGTATTGGTTTTATTTTACAGTATAACACACACACACACACGCACGCACGCACACACAAATAAACATGCTTAAACACAGAAGATGTCAAATATAAGATGTAAAGCAGCAGGTTGAAATAGACACCCACGCCTATCTACACCGTCACACATGTAGATGTGAATGCATTGCCTACATGTTGGAAGCTCCATCTGCACATAGTCTCCTAAAGAAGAATGTCTCACACATGCACACACCCAGTCCTGATAGTACCACAGTGCTGACACAGCATGCGTGTGTGAGCATTCGTTACGGTTCAGCTGTGCAAACGGCCTTGTATTTCATGTTAACTGCCATTAAAAACGGTCTTAGAAAGCCTTAGATCTCCGGGGCAGCTTGTAGACACTAAAAAACTAGTATGTGCTCAAAATTAATAGGGGACATAATCTCAATATCAGCAAAAAAAGAATCAAAGCAGGACAGAAATGGTCCTGTACCACCCCGGTGAAGTCAACACGTTGTGTACTGTACGTAACGAGAGAAAGCAACCTCAACCGAACTGAACGAGTTAGTAAAACTACAGCTAAACTCAACTATAACTATACATTTTTAGAAAGGAAACTCCCCCTTTTCCCTTTAAGTTCTCGCTGGGTTTAACCCTCGTGTTCAAACTGGGTCAAACTGACCCGTTTCTAAGTGTTTCATATCAGAAATATGGATTTCTTTTAACCAAATTGCCCAAAAATAACATGGATGATTCCATACAACAGTCTTCAGGTAAAATTAATGACTACTTAATTGAATTTTTGGGTGTTTTATTTAATCTTATAGCATTAAAAATCTTTTTTTTTTATGGTTTCCAAACAGTATCTGGACTACACTTTGAAATCTACTCATCTGAGATCCACTCAACATCATGTGATCTTAACCATTAGTCAAAATAATTCATAATTCCTGCCTTTTTTAACTAAAAACATATGTATAATTTGATATAAATGAGGTTTGTCGACCATGAATTCTAAGAATAAGTGTAAAACCGGTTATTAAACCAGCTCAGGTTATTAAAAAAAAGTGACAAATAAATCAGAAAAAGCGATAATAAAAATTCAAAAAAAACGGAAAAACACACAATATCTTCATTTTCAATTTCAATTTTGACCTGGAAGGACAAGTTCAAGGTTAAACGGGAAGACAACACAAGGGTTAAAGCATAAAAATGTGTTCTTGTGTGTGTCGTTAGAGGAGAATTTGCCTTCAAAAGCAGCTGCAGGGAAACCTTGACTGAGCTTCTTCTTTCCTGGAAGGACGCCAACAAAGCGATTTTAAACTTGAAAGAGACACCTTGGCAGCATTTTAGCAGAGCATAGGAACTCACCAAACAACGTTTAATGTGACAGATTGAATGTGTTTTCCCTTCACATGAAAGACTTTCTTCTTCTAGTCTTCCTCACCTGTTACCTCCCCCCTTTCTCCCCCCTTTCCACATTTGATAAGCAGAGAGGAAACACTGAGTAGTTTCGATAGGCGAGGGCGGAGCCGGGAACGCCTGCATGTGTGTGTGTGTGTGTGTGTGTGTGTTGTGATTTACTGCAGGAATGTGGGTCATTGAGGGTTGCTGTTGTCAAGCTTGCGTAACCATTGCTAACTGTTACGGTTGAGCGGCTAGTCCACTTGGGTTCATACAAAGACCAGCTAAGGGGCAGCGGTGGATAATGTACACAGTGCCCAGTCCAACCACAGTGTTTTTACCACTGGAAATAGATAAGTACAAACACATGTGGTTCAAGTCCAGTGCAACAGTCCTACACCCCCGTTCCTCCAGGAGATGGTAGAGTCCAACAGACCCATGCTGCCGGGTTATGGCCCATACGGACACCCCCATGTTCATGGCAATGATCCAGGCTTGCACGCACACAGTTACAGCTTTTCACCAATCCTACACTCCCATTCCTCTCGAAAATGGTACAGTCCAACTTTTCCACATTTCTTAGCCTAGTGCTAAAGCTCTATCAAGGCCATGGTCCAATCCCACAGTCCAGATGTCTACATGAGCTAAAGTTCAGCTCAACAGCTATATATTCACCTTTACGTCCAATACATGGTACGCTCCTACAGACCCATTGTTACAGAACATGAGAAACTCCCATAAGTTCACATCTCCAAGTATGGGCTATTCCTACAACCCACATAATCATAATTTAATCTTTCAATTACACTCTGACAACAATTAATAAGTCAAACCTCTCTATGATAATTACAGAATAATTATGTAGCCTTAAAGTGGTATGGAAGGATTACAATTAACTACAATAACCACTAGCATGGACTCCACCGCGTATTTGGATCAACGCCCCACAGAAAGCCCAATAACAAATGTCTTTAAAGCTATGTGGGCTTGCACAACCAAGGCTAAGGGAGTTTTATTAAATTGAGCTTAGCTTCGTTTCACAACTGAAAAATCTTAATTATTCACTTGAAAAAAGACAAAAGAACATCATTTTAAAAGGGTACAAGCCTGACCCCGGAGATCACTTTTAGCTCATTTATTTAAAGCTTGTGTTAATGTGTCAGCTAAATGCTAAACATTGCAAAATGTTGCAATGTGCCGGGGTAAAAAAACAAGAACTAACTCAGTTCATCCTATTTGCAGCTTTCATTCTAATAATCCTTAACAGCTTTTTTATATCGCAATCAGCACATTGGCTGACAGAAAAAAGCTAATGCAGCAGTATGTCTCAAACACAACAGCAGCCTGGATAAGACCTGCTATACACTGTCTGTCTCTCACACACACACACACACACACACACACACACAGAGAGAGACACACACACACACACACACACACACACACACACACACACACACACACACACACACACACTTCCAGCGCTATCATCAACTGGGGTTTAAGGAACTCTTTGATACTTCTGTCTGTGGGAATGTGTTTATATAGTGGATCAACATGCAGTGTGTGTGTGTGTGTGTGTGTGTCTGTGTGTGTCTGTGTGTGTGTGAGACGTACACACCCAACATGATGTCTGCCTCCAACTGTAAGGCTAATTAACTAATGTGTAATCAGTGTGTGTATAAGACCTACAGTGTATATACACTACTGTTAAGATAATATATTATATATAATACTGTAGTGGGTGCCCCATAATCCGCCTTCCTCGCTCTGCCAGGCAGAGGCATCGGCAAAGGAATTCACACACACACACACACAGACACACACACACAGATAGCTGTTATCATGTTAGATAAAACCTGATGGAGACCAGGGAGAGAGATGGTGACACTGTGTGTATATTAGCGGTAAACAGATTATCCATTGACTGATATTTATTGACCAAAATTAATGTCTGCCAAAAGAAAATTCAGTGATTTACTCTTTGATAACCCCCCACCAAATAAAAATACATTTAAATCGTACAGCCAGTGAACCAGCAGGGCCGACGTATCAGGTGCTATAAGCTTTATAAAGATATGTTGTACGTATCATATGTATTCATGGGAATTTAAATTCTGTGTAACCTTTTTGGAAGGAAATCACATATCGTTTCATCCTCAGTAGAAACTTCCCACGTTTCCTTTTATGGTCTTAAAAAATCCCTTTCATCTTCCCTATCGCACAAAACCACTCTCTCACACATACACACACACACACACACACACACACATAGTTCAGCTGTAACAGTGCACGTGAATGTGTGTGTGAGGATCAGTGTGTAGAGAAAGCACGCTGCTCTGTGACTCCAACACCTCCGAGTCAAAGGGCACCCTGGGGAGAGGTTGTAGATCACATCTGAGTCTGTATGGGAAAGTGAGTCCACTTCAGTTTCTGGCTTTGAAAACCAGATCCCACCTGGTGCCTGTCTCCCTAATATGTTTGTGTGTGTGTGTGTGTGTGTGTGTGTGTGTGTGTGTAGGGAGGTGTAAGTGGTGAATTCAACTTTAAGGGACCTTTAGTTTTCTTGCTCGTAAACCAGCAAATTAATTTCAGACCAGATTGAATATGAGGTACAAATAACATTTAAAGTGTAACTCTGAACGAGCTACAACGTTCAAATATTTACTCTTTTATTATGATCACCTCTTCTTGAGTAAATCCACACCTCTCTAGAGGAATGTAAACTTGTAAATAACTGGAATTAGTATTCACCAACATAAAGAAACTGTCAAATCTTCCTTTGTATTGAATTAACAGAAATACTGAAAACTGTGCATTTGGTACATTTGTCTGACATAAAATAGTACATCTATTACATTTGAGTCCTATGTACAGTGTGCTTTGGTGTAATATATAGGCTCAGCTGTACATTAAGTATGGGAACTAGGACTCTGAGGTAATATACTTGTCTTAAAGTCATAGTTATCTCTGGTTGTACTGTCCTGAGGTTGTATTGGATCTTGATCGTCAGATATGTAACAACTGGAAAAGCCACAATAAAAAAAACAGACATTACTGATGATTATCTATCAAAAAATCTCAGTGTAAATATTTTGTGAACGCATCAATAGTCAACACTACAATATCGTTAAGATATCGAGGTATTTGTTCCAAAATACTGTGATATTTGATTTTCTCCATATCGCCCAGCCCTAGTTTGTCCAAGTTGGTATTTATAACTGTTCCAAAGGCGATTATAAAATGCAAAAAGTACACTAATTGCTCCTTATTACTTCCCAAGCTGAGAGACACTGTTGTCCACGTTCTCATAGCCTTTACATGTTTGACTGAAATCTGTCTTTTTGAACTGAACAACCACAAACTACTTAATTCTGAATTTTATCAAACTCTTGTGTTGTCTTCACTGTCAGGACTTCTCGTATCCCTCCGGTCAAACTGACCCAGGACTTATTTGGGGTTTTAAAAACAATTCTGACATTTATTTTACTTCATAATCTATTAACACATATTGTGTTTATCTTAATTTCAAACAGCTGAGATAAAATATGTGTTTAGGGAATGCATCAGTCTCTACTAGAACACAATTCAAAATGGAAGTGGGGTTTGTTTTTTGTCATAAGGTTATAATTCATGTTAAAAATCCACAATGGAAACAACACAAGTGTCATATCCAGAATAAGGTTCTGAATTGAGTCAGTAATACATGTTTAACACAGGAAATAAGGAAAGGACGTTGATTTCCAGGTAGAAAAAATGTTACTTGGACCATTTTTCTTCTTAAAAAAATTTGAAATGGGTCGATTTGACCCGAATACCATCCAAGGGTTAACCTTGATGTAATCACTTTTTGAGAAACCCTTGTTTAGTCCACACACACACACACACAGGTTGTCACTTTCCCGTTCTTCGTCACTATCTCCACACCCTCCATCACGTCTCACTCACTCTTATCACTCTCCTACGTCACCTTTTCTCTCTCCATCTTATCCGTAAAGTCAGCAAGCCCCCAAAGCCATTTATAAACCCATGCTACACATACAGCCGGTGTATATTTGTGTGTGTGTGAGAGAAAGTGTGTGTGTGTGTGTGTGTGTGTGTGTATATGGGGGGGGGTTATCAGGTGTTCAGGAAACTAACCAGAGCTCCATTTCTTAGCATGACTAAGGAGACATAGCTGCATGTCTGAGTGGATTCTGGTACACAAGTGAGATACAAGTCAGTATTTAGGAAAAGGTGTACACTCCTCTCAACAACAGTTCACTAGCCCTGTTTCCCGTGATAAATCCTTAAAACACACTACTACAAACTAATGAAGGCTTAAGACTACTGGAGGCCAACACTAAGATCTAAAGGCAAAACAAATTCATTTATATCAATTATGCAAATGTTTCCATCAAGAATGCTACTGTTGCTAAAAACTATTCCATCTTAACCTTTGTGTTGTTCTCCCAGGTCCAAAACAGAAAGATTTGACATTTTTGTCTCTTTTTCAGGCTTTTTTTTTTGTTTTCACAAGCACCACCTTCTTACTACCACTAGTTTTACACACATTTTTTGAATTCATGCTCAATAACCCTCATTTATATAGAATTATACCTAAGATTTGAGTTAAAAAAAAGCAGAAATTATAAATTATTTTGACTAATAATTAAGATCAGAGGAATGAAAGTGATCAGTTGTATTTGCAAAGAGCGTTGGAAGGAATCCAATCAATTTTTTGTGGTCATTTGGTTCACATCCAACGCCAGCAGTTGGTCACACTACTCCAAATGTACAGCTTTCTGCATGAAAGATAGTCAAGTCTTAGATTTTAGATAATAAGAACTGGACTACTTTACTTTTTCATTACACATCTGCAACAGCAAACAGGGACGAGATTCTGCAGGCTTTGAGTTCTCTAAAAAAAACAAAAATGCTCCCTGTGTTGAGAGAGAGAAATGCAATATTATACAATTAAATTGTAAAATTATAACAATTAAAGGCAGCAAAATGTTTTCTATAATATAGTATAGTATAGTAGTATATAGACTGGCTCTTTGATTAACCCCCAATCTTGGGGAAGGGTCTCACTCTTGTTTGTAATTTTCAATCTCGTTTTGGGCAGCTTTTGTCTTTTCAGTAGGAAATAAGAACACAACTTATTACTATAAGATATATCTATGATATGTGATGTCTATTTGTTGGGCATTTTAGGCCTTTAGTGACAGGACAGTGGAAGACATTAAACGGGGGAAAGGCGGGTTATGACATGCAGCAAAGGGCCGCAGGTCTGAGTCAAACCCGGGCTACTGCCTCGAGTAGTAAACCTCTATACATGGGCGCCCGCCCTACCAGCTGAGCTATCCGGGCGCCCACTTATCATTATTTTTTAAGGCATTTCTGCCCCAAACGCCAATATGTGGCCCAGTTTAAAGCCAAGCCGCTGTTTTACTTGATATGGAAACCCACAGCTCTGTTTCCCGTACTTAAGACTTTATAACTACGCTTTTTTCCTGTTTTGCCACACTGATTGCTCTTGCGCTGATACAGCAGCCCTGTGTCAAATTAAAGACAAATACTGGCAAACCAGAAAAAGGTTAAACCCCGGTTTCCATGGAGACACTGAGTACTTGAATTTGGCTTTTTCTTTGGCATTTTAAAAAGATGAATTTCAAGAGACGGGAGGAGAGGGGCTTTCTGGATGATGGCTGTTTGAAAATGAGAATAGATTCCAGCTGCTGTGCGTCATCCTAATCTTCCACACACACACACACACACACACACACACACACACACACACACACACACACACGCCTAATAAAATGAACCGAGTTCCTGAGTCAATATTGTTGCAGCCCCACCTGCAGTAACATGGGGGGATTCCTCCCTAAGCCTGTGTCTAAGGTCAGCTGGATCGAGGTTTTAACTCAGATGTGTGTGTGTGTGTGTGTGTGTGTGTGTGTGTGTGTGTGTGTGTGTGGGGGGGGGGGCTCATCCCACACCAGATCCCAGCAGCCGAGGTATGTCAAAGACATCAGATCAAACACAGCGGCAGACGGAGGAAAAGGAAGGAGAGGGGGAGAAGGGTGAAGACAAAGAGTCCCACCCCATGAAGCAGAAGAAGAGATTTACCTTTTGCTTTAAATGGCCAAAGGATGCCGGGCTTACAGCACATTATCCACAGTATCAAGTATCTCGGTGCTACTTGCGGTTGCAGATGTATCACCAGAAACTCAAACCCACCTCCCGTCTCCCTCTCTGTTTTAGGTCTTAAGAGGGTTGAGGACACAAAGAAAATAATTATTCAATTTAACAGAGGGTTTTCACAGCACGTCATCAAACCAGAAGACGCCATATTGGAGGTACTCCGCATCACAGCAGAGCACAGGCACTGGGTCAGACCGAGAGGAAAGGAGGCGCTTGTGGTTGGCACAGCTCAAACTCTCTGATGTAGTGTACAGGTAATGTAGATAGCAGACTGGGGGTCTTTCAAATTAAAAATCTTTAACGTAGATTTTCTTTGGGGCTTTATTACGGGATAACGGATCGGTGCATAGACTCCAGTACTTCCCGATACCTGTGTTTTAGGTGGTATCGATACTGATATGGGTATCTCAACATCTCTAGCTACAAGATGTGAGCCATAATTCCCATCAAACAATCCCCAAACGGCCCCATATCTGAGCACAGACCACGGCTGTTTAATCAGTTATCGTCAGGATGGAGGAAACCTCGAGCCGACCTGTTTAACCTTCTATGGGGAGACGCATGCAGTTCCAGTGAAACCTATACAGGAGGCTTGTTGTCTTGAATGAATGAAAATACTAAATGCACACATTTCCTCTGTGGCTGCGAAGAAAAGCCTCTTTGTTTAAGGTGAGTTTCTGTTTTGGTATCGAGCCGTCCAGCCTCCACCACCTCTT
>NC_048424.1:1065174-1069082 GCF_013103735.1 Etheostoma cragini | reverse complement strand
TCACATGCTTCTGAGTATGTGTGTGTGTGTGTGTGTGTGTGTGTGTGTGTGTGTGTGAGAGAGTGTGTGTGTGTACACACAGAAGACGATAGATCAATAAGAGTCTGCAGTGGTTTACAGAGGAGCTGGTTAAACACGGCACCTCGTGATCGGGGCTATGAAGTTACAAACACAAGCGTGCACACACGACTGTGAGCACAACTGTGACCTCACGAGGCGTTCAAGGTCCCAACGTGCAGAGAATAGAGAAGAAAACGTAAGAAACCCGAAGTGGGGCGCACTAATGTGACTTAGATCTCGCTGGAGCGCCAGGATTTAGATTTAAAAATAATAACATTTATTTATTTTTCCCCTACAATGACGCACAACAAACTTGCACCTTACTGGGTTCAGATGAGTTCTTTAATGGTGAATGAAAGGCTTCATCTGACCAAGTAGGTCATCCAATCTAGTCCATAGGAGTAGCTATGTCGGAAGCCTTTGCTCATTAGCCCCACCTCCGTTCAGGAGAAGACTGCAACTAGTCTGGAGACCACCGAGCATGACAATAAATAGTTACGGCGCTCTCATGACGTCACATTTGCGCTGTAAAAAAGGCCTTTAGGGAGGCACTGAGTGTACAGACAGACATATACACACACTTTGGATGAGGCGTTGAATTATGCATCTGTGTGTGTGTGTGTGTGTGTGTGTGTGTGTGTGTCCCTTCTCTTTTGAGTACCTACTGCAGATCCAAGGCCTCAACGGTAATGACATGCTGTGTACTGTAGCCTTCAAAGCCTATTCACACGGGACCAGTAATATCTGGGGTCCTGTTAAGATTGATAATAACCACCGAGGTCGTCTGTGTGCTTAATCCTGTGTGAATCTGCCATGTCGGTAATCTGATATGTCGAAATTCCACGGCAAATTAGCTCAAATTCAGAGGTCATCTGATAAGAACAGCCCCGTGTGTAATGTGCATTTCAGTAAAGTCTGTCCTTCTGTTCTTATTCTTTTTAAAAAAGGTCCCATGGTATGAAAATGTCACTTTGAGGTTTTTTTAACATTAATATGACTTCCCCAGCGTAGCCAGTGGCTAGAAATGGTGATAGGTGTAAACCGAGCCCTGTGTGTCCTGCTCTGTCTTTGAGAAAATGAAAGCTCAGATGGGTCGATCTGGAATCTTGCTCCTTATGAGGTCATAAGGGGCAAGTTTACATCCCCTTTCCCTGCTTTGCTCACCCAGAGAATATGGCCCCCCATGAGCGAGAGAGAGACATGATGGCTTTTAAACAAAGCAAAGTGGCCGTTTAAGGCCACTTGAGTTATTACGGCTGCAGTGAAATAGGATAATGAGACTTTGGGTAAAACTTTCTGGAGTATTTGATACAATTTCTAGATTGTGCAATCTTAAATCAGGAAATCCTTCGACTAGAATGAAGCAAAGACCCCAAGTTCAACTTACTCATTTTCAAAAACAAACTCAAGCTCATACCTGTACATGCTAAAGCTCCCATGAGTTTCCACAACAACCAAACTACATCCGTGAAGGACTGTGATACGGTTGAACGCCCTGGACGGAGCGAGTAAATAGACCATGAGTTGAGATTACACTGATGACTGCTGTTTTAAGATCAACTGGAAAACTGGAAAGATTAGGGCTGCAAATAGGAAATAACCCAATACCAAGTAGTAAAGATACTTCGCCAGTCAAATAATACCTGCATTCGACACTTTTAAATGCCCCCACGCCCCCCCGACCCCGAGGGGGAAGAGGCATTTTAAGCAACCAAATGCTTCATTAAGGGTATATATGAAGCAGAGAAAAAGAAGTATCAACCAAAGTACTCTATTGGTATTATTACCTTAAAGGGTAATGGTATCGTAGCTGCTATTTATATTAGCAATTAATGTGTTTGACTATGTTCTTTAACCATTTTGTTGATAAAATGTCAGAAAATATTTAAAAAATATGAATTGCAATTTCTATAAAATGGTTGTTTTGTCTCATACAAAGTAAACTCACCAAAACTCAAATGCATTCAACTTGCTGTCACACAAGACACCGAAAAGCAGCAATTACACACACATCAGAAGCTCAAACCACTGAGTTTTTGACATTTTTTGTTTGAATCAGGCATGTTAATAGTTGCAGATTCATTTTCAGCCCATTTACTAATTTATTGTAATGTAATCGTTGCATAAAGGTGCATCTCAGACTGAGGTACAACTCCTGCTCGTCACACACTGCTGCCTCCAAACAGCGGACACTCCCGTGAATAGTAGCCGGCCACCGATGCAACCCAACACCGACAAGCTACTGAACACTGCTATGGAAACCACTTCACAGCTGGGTGTCATGTTGCCATGGCGCCGGTAAGCAGGCCATGCCCAGGTCTCGGGTGTCGGGTGGACAAACAAAGAAAGGAGGGCGCAAAATATGCTGCTGCAGCAAAACTGGTCCGAGTCTAACAAATAAACCCCAACAACAGCCAGACAGACACCAGAATTACAGTTCTGGACACCGAGACTGAAAATCCAAACTAATACAGGCAACTTTTCACTCAGCATCTCTGGGATGGAAGCAAAGTACGCATGGCAGACTACAAAGTCACTCCTTTTCCTCATCCTCCTGACTGTCCTTACTCCACCTTCAAGCGGGCCTGAATCTCCTAGCCCTGTTGTAAAAACCTGGATCCGAACGAAGATCTCAGAGCTTCAACTGGCTCCATTATCACACCCTCACTACTTCACCGAAGGGTTTCAAACCGTTTCCTTTATGTGTCGACACAATCAGAAATGCAGAGGTCTACCTTTAAGTGATAGAGTGACTGAAGGGGCTGGGGGAAATGGTGGGAGAGTTAAATACGGTGGATCAGGTGTATGATGATCCTCTGGTAAAAATGACTGGTAGTGTTATGGTACGTAGTCGTAGGCTAAAGCCTCCTGGGACACAAACTAAGCTTTTATACTACTTTATACTTCAGGCTTTCACACTGCACAACAAGCACTTTAAAACGTACATTTTCATAAGTTTTTATTTTATTTTACTGTGTTTATGTATAGTATTAAACTGTAGTGTGGTGTATTTGTTGTATTTATGGGTATTACGGCAGGTATGAGCACTGTAATTTCCATTTTTATGGATGAAATAAACATCCCTTGACTATATGCCCCCTGGGGTTGAACAAGGAGGTCATAATTACAGGGCTTTTGCTATGGAGACAATATAAAAGTGTGACAGTCTTGAACGCAGTTTACAACACTAGAGTGGCAAACAATGGACACCTCACCTAAAAGTGCCATTTTACCAAAAGCTCAGGAAACAACAAGTGTAGCTACATCTTTATACAGATAAAAGGGTGTTTGCAGGGTCTGAAAATTTGATTCAAGAACTTGCTATGATGGCTAAACTTCAACAACGCATGTATTGGCCCTCTAAAAGCCTTAAAATGTCTTGATGGTAGTTGCAGATATGCTAAGACTGATGCCACTGATGCCACAAGTATTCAAATTAGCAGATGACATCATCTGGCCTTCACCGAAACCCCAGGTCTGAGCTTGGTTTCCCACATGTGCAGGGTTGGCTGCACCAGGACATTCCTGCAGTCACAGAAAAGGTTGAAATACTTTCCACCGGTTGGTTTTACAAATTGCCTTGTTTTCAAATGTAGTGCATTTGCATCAGGCTCTGTCTCCTTAGACAAACACCTGACCAGCTACAGTAGCAGCCTCTCCCCTTCAACACACACATAACTCTCTCACACACACACAGTATCATAACATCCAGACAGACCGGCACACTGACGCAAAACACACACTGAGAAATGATTTTGTTCTCCTCCTATTCCCTGAGAGTGATATACTCCCAAACCCTGAACTCCCAGGTACACAAATATACAAGGAAGGACACACACACACACACA
>NC_048424.1:1061216-1065074 GCF_013103735.1 Etheostoma cragini | reverse complement strand
GTCTTCTAAAAAACAGATGAGAGGAGTGGAAGACAAACACACGGGTCTCTTTGATTGAATTGGTATGTAACTTTAGGCTGCAGCACCTGACTGTGTTTGCTCATTTCTCGCTGAGCAGTGACATTCTCCAAAATGTATTTATAGCCTCTTTAAGCTGCTAGTAGAAGAGAAGAGAAGAGAAGAGAAGAGAAGAGAAGAGAAGAGAAAGCCTTTATTGTTATTGTACACAAGTGCAGGACCTGTGCAATGAGATTTAAGCAACCCCTTTACAGTGTCAACACAACATGTACAAATATAAAATGTAAGTAGTGCAGCGAAAAGAGAGAGGGGGAATGTGGAGCACAGCCCTGACAGCAATTATATACATATATAAAGTAGTAGCAAGATAACAGGTTTGTACACACATTATGCAGAAATATAGTTTGGTATATCAAGAGTCCTCAGCATTAAATATGGCAGAGTAATGAAATTAACTGGTTAAATATTAAATATTGCACATTAATGAAATTACATGGTTAAATATTAAATATTGCAGAGTAATGAAATTAAATGGTTAAATATTAAATATTGCAGAGAAATGAAATTAACTGGTTAAATATTAAATATTGCAGAGTAATGAAACTAAATGGTTAAATATTAAGTATTGCACTGTACTGAAATTGCACAGAATTCCAGTGTCTTTTTAGGTATTATTTAACAGTATTGCACAGTAGGTGGGAGAGAAGATGTTTAAAATATATCCCAATGGATGTGCATGTTGTCTCTGAATGTGTTTGACATTTATCACTTTGGATGAATAATATGAGTTGTAGTTTTATTTAACCTGAAGGATGTTTGTCCAGACTGGGTATGTGATGTATGAAACGCATGTTAAATTAAATAAATTGGTATCTGATAACACACAGTAACCTTAAGTGCTTGCTTGGAAACATGCCATGACAGTTAACACCAGCTTTTAAGATAAAGGAGCATTAGTTGACTTCTATGGCCACATAGGGACAGCAGAAGAAGATGAAAACACCACATATGACTTATTATCACCTGCAGACACAGAGTTTAGAGGTTTAAAATTAATTTCAGAGTTGTGTTTCTGATCACCCAAATTCCAATCTTCACTTAGTTTTAGTCTCTCCTGGCTTTTTAGCTGACAAATGCTCCACTATGGAGCATTTATCTTAACCCGTCTGATGTTTGGTACTACACGGGTCCACAGACAGACTGGTGAAAAATAGCCTTTTGGCTCATTCTGGTGCATTTGCAGCAATGTTAATTAATGTACACAATCCCTGTGAAATAAATACACAACTAAAATGATTTGCGTTATTAATATGGGATTTGATTTACCGCCCAAATCCAATACTTAAGTTCTCCGCCCTACTACCTCCTCCCTCTCACCACACGTACTCGGCCAACATGTTGCCAACAACAGGGTTTACGGCCTGTTACTCCCAGCCATGACGCTCCGTTCCTCCTTGTTTTCCCTCCTAGTGGGACACGATTTAGACATTGATCTGCCACAAAGCACCTTGGGAGCTGGTAGCGAGCATTGCTAAACATTAACAGCCATTGGTCCCTGATTGCTGTATGATCCTGTGAGGTCAGCGGGGGGTTACCTCACGTGTGGTTGGCCCGCAGGGAGGCGAACCGCCCCTGATTGACAGGTATGAGAAGCATATCAGCTGGCTGAGTGCTGGCAACGCAAGCCAATACGGGCCAAGGGGGGGAGGAAAAGGGGGCAAGGCGAGAGGAGGTGAGCCGGGCCTCTAAGGGATTAATTTGGTCTGACAGGCTGCCAGGGACACACAAGTGCACAAGCGCACAAACACACACACACACACACACACACAGCTTTTAGGGCGGGCTGCTCTGCTGAGCATGCACAATACACTGCTTGTTTTAGAACAAGAGGAAAGAGAGAAAAGACAGATAAGAGAGAGGCCAAATCACTGAGAAGGAATGTGTGTTTGACAGGGGCAGAGAGAGAGAGAGAGAGAGAGAGAGAGAGAGAGAGAGAGAGAGAGTTAGATTATGAACAGGTGCTTCCACAGAGAGAGAAACTCCCGCTGGGGTCCTTATGTAAAGTCCATGACTTTCCTAATTATCCTTCTATTTTGGTTCATTAACGAGTGAAAGGTTTGGACTCCACCCAAGTTCCAATGAAAGCTGTCTACTGCCATAAATGTCTGGAAACTAGCACAAAAATACATTTCTTTCAGTTTGCACAATTCGTCACACATTGCCCAATTTCCACAGAGTCTATCCTCCGTTACCTGACCTTCCTCGTCTGGCGTTCCACGAATTCCCGGACCAAGAGGAACCCTGAAAACGATGACATACCCCCCATTTGGATCCTCACACACCTCCTCAGACGCCCGCCCACACAGAGGAGGCAGTGCTGATGTGTTATCCTGGACTGCTTAGGGAGGCTTCTTCAAGGAGCACTTTACATTTATTTATTTATTTATTTATTGATCAGAGTTTGGCGGCCTAGTGATGAAAAAAATCAACTCCCTCCAAAGTAGAGCAAGGTCTCTGCAAGACTGAATTTTAATTTAAAGCTTAAAGGACCTAAACAAATGTGTGATTTAATAACTGTGGAATGTATGCCTGTGTCACTCAGAAGACTTCTCCTTGGAAACTCTGCATAACACTTACATACAGTACCTATTAAGCTTACTTTATTTAATCCTTAAGCTCAGATAACTTCACTGGAAGGCAGTTTTAAAGGTTATTCTGGAGCCTATGAACCTGTTTTGGGTAAAGCCTACTTCTAGGGCTGGGTTCAAATAATCAATTCTCCAATTCAAATCAATAAGTCTTTGTTTGAGTTGTCTGACATTGATTGATAGAATGTTCAAAATCAGTATTTTAATATATACTTTTTCACTCTGGATGTTGATAATTTACACCCTCTAGATAGATAGATAGATAGATAGATAGATCTGTTTAACATATGTTCATATCTTATGTTATTGGAGCTTCTGATGAGCTCACACAGGAGGTGTTCCCATAATGAGACACAGAACCAACACTCTAACAGAACTTATCATTTTTACCATGATTTGACTTAATACTTATGATAAACCTATTAAATTTGTTTTACAAAAATGGATCATCCCGACAACCTTTTGGTTTACTGAAGCATTAAAGTCATAAAGTGGGGAGGCTTGTTTTTACATTTGAAGCTGTACAGACAAACACACGACTAATTATAGGTAGTTTTAATTTGTCAGCGTGTGCCATCAAGCCCAACGTGGGCTACCTGAGTTACTCTGTATCACAGAGATCAGAGAAAACAACTCAGGATCACAAGAGATGGCAGCTGATACAAAACAGCAGCTGAAGTAGTTATGGCGTCGGTACCAGCGACAATTTCCCGATTATTTTAGGGAAATTTCAGTCACAACATCGTCATTGCTTGGCTGTATAAACAAAAGATTCTCAGAGAACTTATGCTGTAAATTGTACAAGCTTAAAGCAACCCTCAAATGTTGTTTTTCAATAATGCACCAGGTTTAATATCTAATATTATACGTTTTTATTTACTGATATATGCTATTTATGTTCACACTCGCACTGGCCACAGGAACCAGTAGGGACGCACGCGAGCACGGTCTTTAAATGTAAAAATCCCAAATTGGTCGAGACACAACGAGAAAAAAAAAGGGTTAAAAGAACATTATGTTGGGAACGGCAGAAATCCCTCCTCCGGTCGGAAAGCGACTTCCGTTACACCTTTATGAACACACGTCACCTATAACCCCCATACAGCCTAAAATCCCTCCACGAGAGGCTGGAGCGGACTTCCTAACATGCTGAAAATAAACAGCGGTGATAAATATCCTGGCTGTCCAGTGT